>NC_132915.1:37232025-37535775 GCF_047675955.1 Chlorocebus sabaeus
TTTGATTCCAACATATTCCCAATTGCCAGTACAGTATCATAGTACAAAGTAAATGACAAGCATGGCTAAGGTATTGAAATAATACTAATGTTTTATCTCCTTGTGACTTGTCCATTGTCTGTCAGTGAACACATGACATTCTGTGTAACACAGAGAGCTACTAATTGCTACTTTACATGACAGAAGTGGAGTTTTGTAAAGATATATTTGAAGAGGAGTATCTATACTTGGTAAGCAGAATGGACCTTGGTAGAGATGTACATTCTTTGTCAGAAGTAGGTATGAAATCTATTTGTTGGTGAAGTTAGTAGTCTATGAACTGATTCTGCACCTAAACTAAACCAAAAGATGCTCTTGTTGCAATGGCACTTATCCTGAATTAAAATTCAGATTATTCTGTATTTGAAATATTTATCAAATATTAACTAAATATAAAATTATGTTGAGAATGTGCAAAGATTTCAGTAGAGCCTAATTTGTTTCACTGTATGAATTCATCTTTTTGTTGAAATGTTGTGAAGGTTCTGAATTGTCTCTACCTTCTGCAGCATAGTTAGCTGTGTTCGTGGGGACAGAAAGGATACCAGGACTGTCCATCTCCTACAAAGCTAACAAATATCAAAGCCAATGAAGTCCACTAAGGTTTGAGTGACGGAGGGACTGAGATAACCAGTTGGTGTTTGTTATAAGAAAACAAGTCTAGTCTAATCTTTTGAATGATACACTGGCTAGAATAAATAGCTAGATTTCTGGGAGTTGGAAGCAGGATTGCATTTGCAAAGCCTTTACTAGAAAAGGAAATACATATATTTTTAAATTACACTTTTAATGACCATTTCTGCCTATCTTTATAATCCTACATAACATGAACGAGGATTGAGATTTCAACCTCAATCAAGATCTAAATATTGGCAAAACTCTTCTTAGATTCGTGACAGGTCTTTTTGCCTGTTTCTAAAAAGAAAAGTAAAAAGCAGCCTATTAGCTGTGCTCTAGAAGAATAAATCAGGATCTGATTACGTAGTTTAGTTGGCAAATTAATTCATGAATTTTCCAACATTTTTAAAAACACTCGTATTGAAGTGCTGAACTCCTGCCTCTGGTGAAACTTTCAGAATCCTTTTGAGACACACAGATACAGAGAGAAAATATGTAAAATAATGAGAACCATTTTCATGATGTTTAGCGGTATTTGTTTGTTCCTCAGAATTCTATTAATTTAAGAGAATGACTTGCAACTGTTACTACATTAAGAATCTTGGCAAGCACCAAAGTATAATTATTTCTGCTATAGTACTGACACACACACAAGAAAGGAACCCATTCACGGACTCCGTATATGTATTTATGGCTATTTTTATTTATATTATTGTGCTTTACAGTTTCCAGAAATTTGCTTCCATTCTTCCTCCAGACTCAAGAAGGAAGTATACACAAATGGCATTGCATTTCTGACAATTGATATTCCACTGAAAAGCTAGTCCTAAATTGGATATCTGATTCCTAGGAAAGCTGTTAATAAATTCTTAGCATCTGCCTTATGGATATCCCAAATGGGTAGCTTTTTTGATATTATTCATCAATGTTTGATTGATAACTAAAAAGGATAATTCTTTATTGTATTGTATTGTCCTGAGCATTTTAGGATGCTTCTCATCCCTCACCCCTCCCTCCTCTTCCTTTGAATCCCTAAATGCCAGTATTCATTGTAACTACCCAACACATCCCATTTCCCAACTTTTTCTATGGATGTCTATTTGAAGATCACTGCAAATAGATCAAGCTTCAACAATGATATTGAGGTTATCATGGGGTATTCTGGGGGAGGGGAGCTATACTAAGCTTTCTCTTATGCTTTCTCTACTAATTATGTAGAATGTGAGAAATTCAAAATGCCTCCTCTTCCTAGAGCCTTCAGCAATATGACTTATATTGTTAAAAATAATTGTTCTTTGTGTGCTGGTTTGTGACTAAGTTAAAGAAAAATTAAATAATAGCACTCTCTTTACTGGCTGCCAGATGAATTACCTCACTTTCCTATCTCCAAAGGACCTTTCTAGGAAGAGTCAGATAAAAGAGTTATTTCTAGAACATCTGTTCATCAGGACCCATGTATGTGTTGTCCTGTGGACCAAGAGAAGCTTCTGTGATGACTCTACTTTACAAGGTATTTTTGGAAACTGAGTCAGCAAAACAGAAAGTAACTGAAGAAGTGAGGTGTATTAGTCTTTTCTTATACTGTTATAAAAAACTGAGACCAGGTAATTTATAAAGAAAAGAGGCTTAATTGTCTCACAGTTCTGTAGGCTATACAGGAGGCATGGCTGGGGAAACCTCAGGAAGCTTACAGTCATGGCAGAAGGTGAAGGGGAAGACAGCATGTCCTCACAAGGCAGCAGGAGAGAGAGTGTGTGAAGCCGGGAGGGCTACACACTTTCAAACAACCAGATCTCGTGAGAACTCATCCACTGTCATGGGAACAGCAAGGGGGAAGTCTGCGCCCATGATCCAATCACCTCCCACCATATCCCTCCCCCAACCCTGGGGATTACATTTCAACACGAGGTTTGAGTGGGGACAGAGCCAAACCGTATTATGGGGACACATAGAGACAGGGATCAGAGTTTAAGCTTCTATTACCTGCCTAACTCAGTAAACTGAACTGACAATTATCAAAAGATTAGGATTTACAATAAAGCTGGGAATTTACTTAATAACAATATACTAATACCAGACAATGTACAAACATACATAGACAATAGCACTTTGGTTATATAAAACATTGCTTTCTACAGTTACTCACACTGTCCCAACTCATTCTTTTCTCATTCTTTATTTTCCTTCGAGACACAGTGTTTGCTTTGTTGCCCAGGCTGGAGTTCAGTGGTATGATCATTGCTCATTGCAGCCTTGACCTCCAGGGCTCAAGAGATCCTCTCACCTCAGCCTCCAGAGTAGCTGGGGCTACAGGCACACGACACCAAGCTTGCCTACCTGTTTTTTGTTTTTTGGTTTTTTTTAGATGAAGTATCACTCCATCATCCAGGCTGGAGTAGTGGTGTGATCTTGGTTCACTGCAACCTCTGCCTCCTGGGTTCAAGTGATTCTCTTGCCTTAGCCTTTCAAGTAGCTGGGACGACAGGTGCAAACCACCATGCCTGGCTAATTTTTGTATTTTTAGTAGAGACAGGGTTTTGCCACATTGCCCAGGCTGGTCTTGAACTCCTGACTTCAAGTGATCAGCTCGCCTTGGTCTCCCAAAATGCTGGGATTACAGGCATGAGTTACTGTGCCTGGCCACTTGGCTACTTTTTAATTTTTAATTTTTTAAGAGACAGAATGTCACTCTGTTGTCCAGGCTGGTCTTCAACTCCAGCAGTTAAGCAGTCTTCCCATCTTGGCCTCCCAAAGGGCTGGGATTACAGGCATGAGCCACCACACCTGACATCTTCTTATTCTTTCTTCTCCCCTCCATACCTCACTCTACAGTTTTCCTTCCCCTCTTTAAACTTCTGATTCTATCTGTTTTCCCTATGGAACTGCTTCAGTGGTCTCCAACTCCAACTCTGATTCCCTTCTGCATCATGAATTTCTTAGGACTTTTCCCACAAATCCTATAATTCTAACCCTCTCTTCTCTCTTATTTGCTTGCCTTCTTGTGTTCTCTCTCTCTTTCTCTCTTCTTGTCTGTTTTTAAAATTGTCTAGGTTTTTATAATTTACAAAGCAGCTTTGCATGTGCTCTGACATTTAATCTTCATTCCCAGTGAATTGGTCATAATTATTACTTCTATTTAGTAAGTGGAAAAATAGTGGAAAAATAGTCTAGGGAGGCTAAAGTGGTTTTCCCAACATCGTTCATTATTAATAGCACAGTCAGGATTTAAATTCAGAAATTTTGACTTTTAATGATAGCTCATTGCCTGGAAGTTAAATAATGATTTTTCGTTTGTTTGTTTCTATGTTTTCCATGACTTTCTGAAATTTTGGAAATAATTTTGAAAGAAAAAATGTGACTTGATCTCTTACCTTGATATGACACACAACGTAAAGACAACTGGATTACAGGGCTAAAAAAGACAATCCTCCTGAATGCCAAAGTGAAGTCAGATTCTCTCGCTGAACCTAATATTCATAAAAGAGCAGATTTGGGAAGACTGTGATCATCATCTAGTTGACTGTACATCTCAGAGATGAGGAAACTTGTGGCAGAGACAATACTATAAATTCACTAACTTATTTTGTACTTTCCTTGGAAATGCAAAAAGACTGATTTGCTAGCCCTCTTTGAGCCTTTTTGCTTCTGAGTTCTATTCAATGGAGTAGGCAGAAATGGGGTACCTCAGTTCCAGGCCTGACCTTAGAATGTATTGTACAATCTTCTCTCTTTCTCTCTCTGTCTCTGTCTCTGTCTGTCTCTCCCAGAAGTCTGCTAAGCTAAAAGGGAAGGACTCTTTTGCCAGAAAAAAGTTGCCTAGAAGAGCATTGGACTTTATGGGAGTGAGAAATTATTTTTATTTAGATATTTATTTCTTTAGAGACAGGAGACAGGGTCTTGCTCCTTTCCCCATGCTGGGGTACAGTGGCATAATTGTGACTCCCTGCAGCCTCAAACTTCCAGGCTAAAGGGATCCTCCCACCTCAGCCTCCCAACTTGCTGGGACTACAGACATACACCATCTTGCCTGGCTTAAGAAGCCAGGTATTGTTGTATTAAACCTTGGAAATTCTGGGGGATTATTTGTCACCATAGCTTAGAATAGCCTATCTCAATAGATAAATAAACTGAAGTTCATAGCTACTTAGTAGCTTGCTTAGATTTACTCAGGGAATAAACTATTTGCTGCTGGTGGTGATACAAGGCAGGTGCCCCCAGTCAAATCATTTTTACAAATACTTATCTGTGTTAACATAGACCCAGGCCTATAAATATTATTTTTATTGATCTAAATACAGATGAACTCACTTCAGTCTATGTTTTCAGAGATTCACTGTTACGTACATATGTATTTCGGTACATGGGAAAAGGCCTAGCAATCGTGGTGGGAAAGGAAAGGGATGAAGCTGAGAGGAAGAGGTCAGGAGAGAGGGAAACAGTGGTGCTTTAACATTACCACCTGTATTATTTAAATATTTTTGCAATGAAAATGTATTCATTTACTACTTTTAATATTTAAAATAGGAAGGAAAAAGGAAAATCCTGGATCAACATAATTACTCCTGCAACTGCTATGCTCAGGCTTTCAACACCTGTTGAAATCCTGTCAACCCTTTAAGACTCACTCAAATGCTGTCCACCCCCTTGATGTTTTTCCTAAACCTTTCCAGGAGGAATGATATTTCTCTCTTTTAAACACCTACAGAACTCACTGGCTGCTTATGGCGGCACTGCCTTTTTCTTTGTCTTGAATTTGAGTTATGTGGACACATATTCTATTTCCTTATTTGATATAACTTTTCTGAAAAGTAGAGACTATATTGCTCTTCATCAGAGAAATTGCACTAAAATAAAAATCAGGGGGTTTCTGGAATGGCAAAGTAAATAGCTTGGCAAATCTCCTCAATGAGAGAGAATAAAACTGGAAAAGACTGTTAAAAAAAAACAACCATTTTAGGACTCCAGGCATACAACAAATTGAGATGAATTTATTCAAGAAAAGTCACTGAACCCCAGGTAATAACTGTGCGAGTCTGTGATGTTATAACCTAAGTTACTCCATCCCTCAATTATATCACCTCCAGCTCCATAGCCATGGCAGTTCCACCATCACTGGGAAATCCATAAAAACCAGCAACTTCCCTGCCAAAGGAGGCTAACTTCACTTAGAGATGAGCATGGAAAAAAATCCAGGATCCCAAAACAACCCAAGGACCTATCGATAGATGAATAGATCAATACATGGCAGTATGTCCATATAATGGAATACTATTTAGCAATAAAAAAGAATGACTTATTGCCACATGTAGCAACATGAATAGCCTTCAGAATAATTTCTCTAAGTGAAAAAAGCTAGACAAAAAAGTATGCATACTGTATGAGTTCATTTACATGAAATTCTAGGAAATGCAAACTAATCTAGAGTGACAGCAGTTCAGTGGGGATGGGTAGTGAAGGATGAGGGAGGAACTCCAAGGGCATGAGAAAACTTTGGGGGAGTAATGAATACATTCACTATCTTGTAGTGATTGTTTCACAGATGTACACATTTGTCAAATCTTTAAAAATTATACACTTGAAATAAGTGCAATGTATTATATTTCAATTATACCTTAATAAAGATGTGTTTAGAATTCTTTGCCTTGAAAATTGTTGGGTTAAATTGATTCTCCCAGAAATCTGTCTCATGTGTAGCCTGTGGCTTTATTTCCCCTTTGGTACAAAGCTTCACTCTCCCAGGGTACATAAAAAGCTATAAGAAGCATGTGTTTAGAGGAAACAGAATAACTGTACTTAAAAATAGTGACTCCATGCTTTATAAATGTAAACAAGGAATGTTAGAACTAGAATTCAATAATCTAGTCTAGACTTTCATATTATACTAGAAATTCAGAGAAAGGTCCTGGTTGAGGTCAATTGGCAGCAAAGTGGACTTGAAGACCTGCTTTTTGTTGCAAACTACTGGAAAACGCAGAAATTGAATATTCACTTTGCTGACTTCATCATTCACTTTGGACATTTCTATTTAGACGAACTGCGTAAGAACCACACTAAAAATACTAAGTCTTTGTAAATGCTCGTTTGCTTCTGACAAATGTAAGCAATGTCAAACCTGTATTTTAAGATGTTATCTATTTAAACATTCTTTCCCCTTTTCATTCTAATTGTTTTCATATAGTTTAAATTATTGCAGAAGGTTCTTTGAATCTCTGACAGCCCAAACCAGCTGTGTTTGCTGGTGAGGGTGAAGATAGAAACAATATTTACTAGCAAAATCAAAATCAGACTTTAGAGGGAAAAAATCAATCGGCAGCAATGGAAAGAAGAATATTTGCCATTCTGGAACAGTTTTTGAACTCTAACACTGGTTTTACCCTTGGCCTAAGAGATCCAGATCCAAACAACAAGAGAGGAGGGGCCACTTCATATAAATTTCTATGGATAGCTACCAAGAGGCCCAGGGAAGAATGCCTTTCCTCGCTGTTAAATTGAAGCATCAATGACGCTCCTGCCTCCCTGGCACAGTGGGAAGAGTATAGGCACTTATGTCAGGTAAAACTGAATTCATCTCTTGAATTCTCCACTTGTGGATAATTTTCTCTCTATTCTATGGTTTCCTCATCTGTAAGATAGAGGTAATAATGTCTATTTATAGTGGAATTGTTATGAAATTTGGAAATAATATACATCAATTCCATTTTACAGTGCCAGACACATACAAGTGACATATGGACACTCCCTAAATGATAACCGTTATTATTTTTTATTTTAAGACTTAACAGTGAAAAGAGACACTGCTGGGTGGAGGAGGAATGTACGTCCTGCACTTGGCAATTCTTTTCAATCACGCCAGGGCTCCTGATATTTGTCCCTCAGCTTCCAGCTGTTTCCTTCTGCTCTACCTGATGCAGTATAAGAAAATATCTCTGCAGGTTTCTGCAGAGGCAGCCAGCACTTAGGTTGTGAATCTTTCCTTGAGTTGGGTGAGAAGTGATTTTTTTTTTCCTTTCATACTTAGAAGGACACACTGCTCTCTCTAATACAGAGTAGAATTGCACTGACTTTGAGATCTTGATGAATTCCTTTCATTGATTTTTTCTTTCGTAAATGAACAATGCAGTTTACACAGATGTAGTGACTCCTTCAATTGTGTTTCCTTAGACCTTTGTAAATATTTTTCTCATAGTACTTATCACAACTCATCATAGATGTTAGCTTATGCTGCTAATAGTACATTCAGAGCTAAATTTTGAGTTTCTCAAGGACAGGGCATATCTTCTTTTGTGTTTCTATGGCACATAACACAGTGTCTGCAGGTAGATAAAACTCTATAAGTATTTGTGGAGTTGAGTATCAGGAATCTCAACTATTCATGATCAAATCAGCTTATTTCGTCTTTAGAATATGAGAAGTGTCTAAAGTTTCTGTGGGCTACATGGCAAGCCCAGTGCTCTGGTGGCTGCCTCCAATTAACTGGAGCAGATCTGAAAAATGGAAAGCAACTTCTTATAGAGTAGGAATTTACACTTGAAAGAGTGTATCTACCTCTTATAAGAAGGATATGCAAAGATATGTTAATATCACAGTTGGCAATGACTGAATACTATACAGTTAAATAATATGTTGGACTTGTTGGATGGGGGAGGGGATGTAAGTGGGAACAACTCCTCTGAAGTGAGTTTGAGAAAACTGATGAATAGGCAACAATGTTTAGTCTGTCGCATATAAAATACACAATATTCCCAAAGAGAACCAGGCTGTGTTAATACACGACTTTATAAAGCATGCATTTGATTATTTAGCAACCCATCTGAGGATCTTACAAAAATCAATTATGTGTATTTTTATGCGACATGTCTTATTAAGTGAACCATTTAGCTCAAAACTTTATAAAACAAAAGAAATGTAGCTAAGAAGCCCTGAATCTACCCACCGGGATCCTCTATTTATTAATAAAAAGCCGTTAACTTCAGTGTAACTTATTTAGGCAGAAGTCTGAATTTGTTAGTTGCATGGGAATAAAAGGATATTATTCTACTAATAACTGATACGAAGTGTACCCAGTCAAAGCCTTCTTTCCAGCTGATGGAAGATTCCCTTAACAATCCTCATCCAATTCTATTTCCTTTTTCATCTCTTTCAATTAGTAGAACAGTCTCATTTTAGCTCATTGAGACTCTGTCTTATTCATTTTAATATGCAGTTTAAAGACATTTTTCCTCCTCTCCCCATCACCGTCTCCTGTCTGCAGTCAGCACAGGCCAAATGCATGCATCTAAGTCTTGGTGGGTGAGTGAGGTGTTGGGCTTACCCTCTCCTCTCACCTCTCCACTCACCCTCACCTCTGTCTCCGCTGCTTAGGGCAGAGCCACAGAACAAGAGAATTGAGAGTTAGCCTTCTTTAACATGACTATGAATCTCAGATGCTATTGGAAAGCTATTCCTTTGCTATAAAGGTTATAGAATCCCCAAACTACCCTGGTTCTCTTGTAGCTATGGTACCTAGGTGACCTGACTGGCTAATGAGAAATAAGCAAAAGCTTGTTATGTGGATTCTGAGAACACTTTTATTTTCCTGATATAAATAATACACTTCGCTGTTCTCTCCTATCCCCAGACTTCTTCCTTCCTTCAGTGTGCACCTGATACCTGGGGTTAAGACAGTCACTGGAGGGAAAGGCTGAGAGAATTTCAGAACCATTGAGATATGGAACCAAGGGCAATAGCAACTTCACACCAGACATCTTGTTATATGAGAAAAATAAATCTCTATTTGTTAAGGCCACTGAAAAGTAGGCTTTGCATTACTTGCAGCTAAATAAACCATTTCTTTTTTTTTTTTTTTTTTTTTTTTTTTTTGAGACAGAGTCTCACTCTGTCACCCAGGCTGGAGTGCAGTGGTGCGATCTTGGTTCACTGCAACCTCCACCTCCCGGGTTCAAGCGATTCTCTTACCTCAGCCTCTCGAGTAGCTGGGACTACAGGTGTGTGCCACCACGCCCAGCTTATTTTCTGTATTTTTAGTAGAGACAGGGTTTCACTGTTTAGCCAGGATGGTCTCAGTCTCCTGACCTCGTGATCAGCCCTCCTAAGCATCCCAAAGTGCTGGGATTACAGGCGTGACCCACCTCACCCAGCCCCAATAGCATTTCTAACTGATACTGCGCCTGGATATGTATTACTTGTCTCCTTGATTGGCCATAGCCTGATCCGCTTGTCATCCACGGGCTTTGTATAGGAAGAGTGGCTTTGGCCAATTAATTGCCCTGCAATTAATTGTCTTACTCCTAACAGTGTTTGGCCAATTAATCAGCACTGCAATTAACTGCCTTACTCCTAACAGTGTTCCTGGGGATTTGTAGCCCCTTGAAAAGTTAGTTTGCATCTGTTAACTAATCCCCAGCTGGCAGCATCTTGCCTGCTTCCTCTATTCTCCATGTCTCTTTGCCATTCTCTATGGCAGTTCCCCATCACATGCACCTTCAGCAACTTTCCAGCCTTAGAGCCTCCAAGCATTGGTGAATCTCATCTTCTGTACCTCTGGAGCACCAGGAACTTTAGAGAGTCAACTCTGGCCGCCTTCACATGTGGCCACCCATCCCATACCATCTCTTGAGTGCTGGTGGAAACCTGACTACAAGCAAGTTCCAGGGGCTAAGCAGACATGCAGACTGCTGGATAAACATCAGTCTTTCCACATCTGTGGGGGTGATTATCTTGGAGCCTCCCTTACCCCTTCCCTGACGCCGTCACTTTACCCCCTTGCCTCGGGAACTTAGGAAAAGGAATATCTTTTGTCGATTAACAATGTACTCTCCTCTCCCTACCCAAAGGGGACCTCTGCACCCTTGTTTCCACCCTCTTATATCTACCAGAGTCAAATCAAGGCAGGGGTGAGGGATGGTAACATCAGCAGTTCTGCTGATATGGCATCACCCTCGGGGCAGTTGAGGGAGGACAGCAGGGATAGCTCTATGAAAGGGAACGTCTCCAAACTAATTTGTAATGTTCACAATTTAGTGGTTTTTGTTTTTAGTTGTGCACATTGGTCTCCAATTCTGACAGCACTTAATACTATCCTAAGCATTCACAGCATAACATATATTTTTTATGTCAATGGACTCTGGATACTTCTCTGCTTCCATCTCTAACACTACTCCATATTGCACGTCATTTTTCTCATATCAGCAATGAGAATTTAAATATTAAAATTCTCATCCTATTTGTCTTCAGTTTCTTGAAGTTCAGTTTTGAACACATACAGAGTTCATGCTTCATATAGAGAGTATAATGATTGATCATCTGTGTATCTATTGCTCTGTTCCTGCCAGCTATATCATGAACCTGCAAAATGCTGCACCATTGCAAACATGCTCTGCTAATGCCTGCTGTGACAAGTCTTCTATAGTGAGCCCGCTGCAGCCTCAGTACCAAGGGTGTTTATAGAGCTTGTCTTCAGGTATCCAAAGAACATATTTCAGAGTCCTCCAGGATCCACACAGCCTGGAGGACTCTTAACCTTAAGTACTTTCTCGATTTTTTTTTAAGTTGATTTATTTTCTTTGTGGCCCCCACCCCCACCATACCACAAACACATATTGCTCCTGTGGCAGCTGTAGGATAAGGGTAAAAGCACTCCTTTTTCAGCCTTGCTGAGGTTTGCTGGGCAACAATTTCGTGCCCACTTTTATTTCTCTCACTTGTACTGGCCAATCCTTTCACTCATAAACTAGTCAGACAGCAAGCAGAAGAATTCAGACAACAGCAAAAATCAGAAAACCTTTTTCTTTTCATTAGAAAAAAGAAATATTGGTTGATTCAGTTCAGATTGAAGCTGAGTGTTTGAGACATTCCAATAAGCTGGAAAGCACTGTTTTCCAACCTTTACTATTGTCAAACCGCTTATAAAGGGCTGTCTAGGCAAAATATTGGAGCAATGTTTACTCCCCACCAGGAGATTATAATTTATTGAGTATTCAAAAAGAGTAACAATGACATTCAGAAATTCTAGTCATCTATTTAAATATGTTTAATTTTCTTCAATAGGAAATCTAAGGAAAGTAGCAGGAACTGCTAGTGAATTTAGAAAAGCTTTTATTTCTTCTGTTATGTAAAACAAGTACTGATCATAAAATCTAAATCTTATTCAGGCCATTCAACTATCTGCTTAGATGACAATGATGAGTAAATGTTTGTCTCATGTTCAAGAAAGATGTTTGATTTGATATGTTAGTCACAATGGGATAATAATTTTTATTATTTTATTTTTCCTTTTAGTAGGATAAATGCTTGCTAATCTTTGTTTTTGCTGAGGTCTTTTTTAAAAATTATTTTTTGAGAGATTCCACTTATATTATTATTTATTTTGTTTATTTTGTTTTTGTTTTTGTTTTTGCTTTTGCTTTTTAGATGGAGTTTCTCTGGTCGCCCAGGCTGGAGTGCAGTGGCACGCTCTTGGCTGACTGTAATCTCTGCCTCCTGGGTTCAAGTGATTCTCCTACCTCAGCCTCCCAAGTAGCTGGGATTACAGGAGCCTGCTATCATGCCGGCTAATTTTTTGTATTTTTAGTAGAAATGGGGTTTCACCGTGTTGGCCAGTCTGGTCTCAAACTCCTGACCTCAGGTGATCCACCCACCTCGGCCTCCCAAAGTGTTGGAATTACAGGTGTGAGCCACCGCGCCTGGCCTCCACTTACATTAATTAACAGACTTTGCAGGAGTGTGAGTTTCTACCCAAGCTTTAGCTGCAAACACATGAAAAGGACAAGAGTCCTGAAGTTTGCTGACCACAAAACCAATGACAAAGCAAGAGTTTTTGGTGTTACATATACATTGTGGTTTATAAGTCATAATGGCTTTCCAAATTTGTATTTCAGTTAATTCATTCTTAGCAGAGTGACTGTGTAACTCACTGAATTCCAGGATACTTGTTATGTGGCTCCTGTAATCTCTGCCCACCTTTTTTCTGCAGTCTGAAATCTTATTCTAATCCATTCATTTCTTCGCCTATGGACTTTTAGCCTCATTACTCTGAGAGGGGGTGATACTCTTGTGCTTCCAGTTTTTTCTTCAGGACATCGATGATCTAAGAAAGCACACTACTCAAATCTTTAAAGGAGATCTTAGATGTGGGAGGCGATGCTTAATGGGAAGATTGGATCCCACCAAAATGAGTTTTGAGTTCATTATTTTTCCTAAATCAGATGGTGATGGGAGTAATAGACTTGTCAATGTTCTGTCTCATTTCTCTGATTTGTATACATAGAAGATAAAGAAAAAAACTTGATGAGGCAACCACAAAGCAAGTGTCTAAGAAGAAACTGCTGTTGAACATAAAAGATCAGAGGATTTAATCTTTCCTGACAACCCATAGAAGCAGAATAATTAAACCTGCCTCTTGCTTAGTTCAACCACTTTCCCTATCTGCTTTCCACAGTCTTGTCTTAGCCTTGACTTGGACAATGACTGTTTTCTAAGGTGAATACTAAAGAATCGAGTCTACAGCACTAATTGTTCCATAAGGCCACTTATGTATTCTGACACACTTATCAATTTAAAAGTATAGGCATTTACAAAACCACCAAAAAATCCAGTAGAGGTTAATGAGATAAGGTTTCCAAGTGTGTTATATGTTACATTTCCTGGAAGAAATTATGTCTGGGGAAAGCTCTTCATGTTTTACTACTTTGACTTTGCCTTCTTTCCATTTTAACTTGCTCCTACCTGATAAATATCAGCAATTCTCTACTCATGCCTTCAGTTTTAGTACTCCTTTGGGAGATCAGCAAAGCAGCTGTGTAATGGAACAAAGTCAGAGAGAAACTAATCATGTCCACCTGATAGCTTTCTTCATGTTAGGGGTACCTCCTGGCTTCCATTTATTTCCCCATCAATAATGCTTGATTAAAATAATAGGAGTATACCTTCAATGCTTAAGTTATTCTAAGCATTGCTTTCTATTCTGAAGAAAACGCTAGTGATTTTTGACAGGGATTACAATTTAACAATTGCATAGTTCCCTTAACATTTTGTTTTAAGGAAGATTTGTTTTGTTTGCATTCAAGTCCAGAGAAAGTCATCTCAGACAAAAAGCTGCTGGAGTTTTATGCTTTGAGGGACATTCTGAAAGCTCACCACTGATTCACTATCCCTCCCCTACCAATCAGCAAGGTGTTTGTAGTTCCACCGTTTACTTATTCCCTGGGTTCTTTTCTGTTTAAATGTCCTTCAAAAGTTTCCTGTTAAAATGCAACTATTCTTGGAAGGATTATACATTAAGCATTTATTACCAAGCACTTTAGCAAGGCTCTGGGAGTTTGAGACCTAACACTGCCATATGAGGCTAGGAGTGAGCAGCAAAGAAGTGGTGGGAACTGAAGATTGAAGGTGCCATCTTCAGATTTTGATCCTTCACAGACTTGCTGAGAGCCTATCCAGCTTCTCAGTATCTTCACACAATCTGAAATATTTACTCGCTCAAAAATATTTCATATGTGAATTCTTTTATTATTCACTTATTTCAATTTAATTTATTTCTACAAATATTTGTTAGGTATAGTCATGTGCCAAACAGCACACCAAGTTCTGGAATAAGGAAAGCAGGTGCCCAGCAAGTTAGGAGGAGGAGAAATAATAAGCTGTTTATTCTGTTTGGTGGATCAAAAACACACAGAAGTGATGGCATTTGATTTTAGCTCTGATTGAGAAGTGAGTAGACAATACAAGAAAGGATGTTTCAGGCTGAGGCAACAATATGGAGGTACAGGATTGGAGGATTAAAAGTCTATGGCTCTTTTGAGAATGCTCTGCTTTCTGGTGTGGCTTCAGGTCTGGGTGTACAGAAAGATGCAGTGGGAGAGATCAGTCATTCAATCACGAACTGTTGGGAGTTTTCTATGTTCAAGGCATTTGACTATGAAATGACACTGTATGTAAAGGATAAGTTGCAGAGCAACGCGTGCATGTACACACACATACACAGAACTGTCTTCTTTTCTTAAAACTTTGTATGCCACAGCAGGTATTTCTCTTCATCTTTTGAACTTCTAGAAGTAGAGAGGATAAACAAATGGGTAGGTGGCAAAGGGTGCCCTAGAGTGAAATCACATCTGGGGCATCATTGTGCTCCAGAGAAGCACATGAGAAATAACTGAATCAACAGCCTGGAAAACTTTTCTTCCCTCACTGAGGGGGACCTTATAGATGCTCTGTGGAAATGCACATCAAAGTAAATGTTACTGTAAGTCTGAAAACTCTTATTCACTGCATTAGTAAAAGTATAGCAAAGGCCTACTATGTACTAGACAATGAGCTCAAGCTGGGGAAAGAATGGTAGGTAGACACTAGAGTCATGAGAAAAACATATGCAAACCAATAACAACAGTCATTGAGTAAGGGCAACAGTTGCAATGGAAGGTACACTAGAAGCCCAAAGAGTGTTTCCTTCTACTTATGAAGGCCAGGAAAGACTTCCTAGAGAGTCAAGAAACAAATTGAATTTTGAAAGATGAGTAAGACTTTCTCATGATCAAAAAGAATGGGGAGACAGTCCACACCTGCAAAGGAAGAAATTGCAGAACTTATTTGAAGAATTGCAAATAGTTCAGGAGAACTGAACTGGATAAGAAGACAGAGTGGTAAGAAAAGAGAAATAAGGCTAAGAGACGAGTAAGAGACAGATCTTGAAGGACCTTATGTGATATGCAAAGTAATTTAAATTTTATTGTATAAAAAATGGATTTCATTGAAAGGGGTTATGTATTCATGTGAGCAGAATTGTAAAAAACAATATTAATTGTTTTTTAATATTTTTAATTGACAAGAATTTTATATATTATATACAACAAGATGTTTCAAAATATGTATACATTGTGAAATGGCTAACTCAACACTAGTTAACATATGTATGACCTCACATACTTACCATTTTTGTGGTGAAAACACTTAAAATCTATGCTTTTAGCAATTTTCAAGTATATAATACATTGTTAAATAACTATAGTCACTATATTGTATGTAGATCTCTTGAATTTATTTCTCCTATCTAACAGAAATGCTGTATTTTTTAACCACTATGTCTCCAATCCACCCTCCCATCCCCAGCCCCTGGTAATCACAATTCTACTTTCTACTTTAAAATTAAAATTCCACATATAAATGATATCATGCAATATTTGTCTTTTTGTTCTGGTTTATTTCACTTAACAAAATGTCCTCCAGTTTCATTCATGTTGCTGAAAATGACAAGATTTGCTTCTTTATTAAGGTTGAATAATATTCTATAGTGTGTGTATATCACATTTTCTTTGTCCGTTCATCCACTGATGGACATTTAGATTTATTCCATATCTTGGCGTTTCTGAATAATGTTGCAATGGACATGGGACTATGGGTATCTCTTTGGCATACTGATTTCATTTCCTTTGGATATATACCCAGTAGTGTGATGCTGGATCCTGTGGTAGTTCTATTTTTAAAGTTTTGTGGCACCTCCATACTGTTTTCCATAATGGCTGTACTAATTTACATTCTCACCAACTGTGTGTAAGGATTCCCTTTTCTCCACATCCTTGACAACACTTATTATCATTTGACTTATGGATAATAGCCACCTTGACAGGTGTAGGTGATAACTCATTATGTTTTTTTATTTCATCAATTATTTAATTTCTTAATACTCTTTACTTGATATTTTTCTTTCAATTGACATGTATCTGATGTTTCATTTTAACGCCAGTGAAAAGTACAAGTTTGTAGGACTGTTTATATGGATTTTTTTGTTTGGTTTAGCTTGTTGGGTTTTTATATATATATATACACTTTAAGTTCTAGGGTACATGTGCACAACGTGCAGATTTGTTACATAGGTATACATGTGCCATGTTGGTTTGCTGCACCCATCAACTCGTCGTTTACATCAGGTATTTCTCTTAATGCTATCCCTCTCCCAACCCCCAGCCCCAGACAGGCCCCAGTATGTGATGTTCCCCACCTTGTGTCCATGTGTTCTCATTGTTCCATTCCCACCTATGAATGAGAACATGCGGTGTTTGGTTTTCTATCCTTGTGATAGTTTGGTGAGAATGATGGTTTCCAGCTTCATCCATATCCCTGCAAAGGACATGAACTCATCCTTTTTTATGGCTGCATAGTATTCCATGGTGTATATGTGCCACATTTTCTTAATCCAGTCTATCACTGATGGACATTTGGGTTGGTTCCAAGTTTTTGCTATTGTGAATAGTGCCACCATAAACATACGTGTGCATGTGTCTTTATAGTAGCATGATTTATAATCCTTTGGGTATATACTCAGAAATGGGATTGCTGGGTCAAATGGTATTTCTAGGTCTAGATCCTTGAGGAATCGACACACTGTCTTCCACAATGGTTGAACTAATTTACGCTCCTACCAACAGTGTAAAAGCATTTCTATTTCTCCACATCCTCTCTAGCATCTGTTGTTTCCTGACTTTTTAATGATCGCATTTCTAACTGGCGTGAGATGATATCTCATTGTGGTTTTGATTTGCATTTCTCTGATGACCAGTGATGATGAACATTTTTTCATGTGTCTGTTGGCTGCATAAATGTCTTCTTTTGAGAAATATCTGTTCATATCCTTTGCCCAATTTTTGATGAGGTTGTTTATTTTTTCTTGTAAATTTGTTTAAGTTCTTTGTAGATTCTGGATATTAGCCCTTTGTCAGATGGGCAGATTGCAAAAATTTTCTCCCATTCTGTAGGTTGCATGTTCACTCTGATGATAGTTTCTTTTGCTGTACAGAAGCTCTTTAGTTTAATTAGATCCATTTGTCTGTTTTGACTTTTGTTGCCATTGCTTTTGATGTTTTACTCATGAAGTCTTTGCCCATGCCTATGTCCTGAATGGTATTGCCTAGGTTTTCCTTCTAGGGTTTTTGCAGTTTTAGGTATTACATTTAAGTTTTTAATCCACCTTGAGTTAATTTTTGCATAAGGTGTAAGGAAGGGACCCATTTTCAGCTTTCTACATATGGCTAGCCAGTTTTCCCAGCACCATTTATTAAGTAGGGAATCCTTCCCCCATTGCTTGTTTTTGTGAGGTTTGTCAAAGATCAGATGATTGTAGATGTATGGTGTTATTTCTGAGGCCTCTGTTCTGTTCCATTGGTCTATATATCTGCTTTGGTACTAGTACCTTGCTGTTTTGGTTGCCATAGCCTTGTAGTATAGTTTGAAGTCAGGTAGCGTGACTCCTGCAGCTTTGTTCTTTTGGCTTAGGATTGTCTTGGCTCTGCAGGCTCTCTTTTGGCTCCATCTGAACTTTAAAGTAGTTTTTTCCAATTCTGTGAAGAAAGTCATTGGTAGCTTGATGGGGATGGCATTGAATCTATAAATTACCTTGGGCAGTATGGCCATTTTCACAATATTGATTCTTCCTATCCATGAGCATGGAATGTTCTTCCATTTGTTTGTGTTCTCTTTTAATTCATTGAGCAGTGGTTTGTAGTTCTCCTTGAAGAGGTCCTTCACATCCCTTATAAGTTGAATTCCTAGGTATTTTATTCTCTTTGAAGCAATTGTGAATGGGAGTTCACTCATGATTTGGATCTGTTTGTTATTGGTGTATAGGAGTGCTTGTGATTTTTGCACATTAATTTTGTATCCTGAGACTTTGCTGCGGTTACTTATCAGCTTAAGGAGATTTTGGGCTGAGACGATGGGGTTTTCTAAATATACAATTATGTCATCTGCAAACAGGAACAATTTGACTTCTTCTTTTCCTAATTGAATACCCTTTATTTCTTTCTCTTGCCTGATTGCCCTGGCCAGAACTTCCAACACTATGTTGAATAGGAGTGGTGAGAGAGGGAATGCTTGTCTTGTGCCAGTTTTCAAAGGGATTGCTTCCAGTTTTTGCCCATTTAGTATGATATTGGCTGTGGGTTTATAAATAGCTCTTATTATTTTGAGATACATTCCATCAATACCTAGTTTATTGAGAGATTTTAACGTGAAGGGTTGTTGAATTTTGTCATAGGCCTTTTCTGCATCTACTGAGATAATCATGTGGTTTTTGTCATTGGTTCTGTTTATGTGATGGATTACACTTATTGATCTGTATATGTTGAACCAGCCTTGCATCCCAGAGATGAATCTAACTTGATTGGGGTGGATAAGCTTTTTGATGTGCTGCTGAATTCAATTTGCCAGTATTGTATTGATGATTTTTGCATCGATGTTCATCAGGGATATTGGCCTAAAATTCTCTTTTTTTGTTGTGTCTCTGCCAGGCTTTGGTATCAAGATGATGCTGGCTTCATAAAATGAGTTAGGGAGGGTTCCTTCTTTTTTTTTTTTTTTTTTGATTGGAATAATTTCAGAAGGAATGGTACCAGCTCATCTTTGTACCTCTGGTAGGATTCAGCTGTGAATCCATCTGGTCCTGCTCTTTTTTTGTTTGGTAGGCTATTAATTATTGCCTCAATTTCAGAACCTGTTATTGGTCTATTCAGAGTTTCCACTTCTTCCTGGTTTAGTCTTGGGGTGGTGTATATGTCCAGTAATTTATCCATTTCTCCTAGATTTTCTAGTTTATTTGTGTAGAAGTGTTTACAGTATTTTCTGATGGTAGTTTGTATTTCTGTGGGATTGGTGCTGATACCCCTTTATCATTTTTTATTGCATCTCTTTGATTCTTGTCTCTTTTCTTCTTTATTAGTCTTGCTAGTGGTGTATCAATTTTGTCAATCTTTTTGAAAAAACACCTCCCAGGTTCATTGATTTTTTGAGGGTTTTTTTTGTGTCTCTATCTCTCAGTTCTGCTCTGATCTTAGCTATTTCTTGCCTTCTGCTAGCTTTAGAATTTGTTTGCTCTTGCTTCTCTAGTTCTTTTAATTGTGATGTTAGGGTGTCAGTTTTAGATCTCTCCTGCTTTCTCTTGTGGGCATTTAGTGCTATAAATTTCTCTCTACATACCACTTTCAGAGATTCTGGTACGTTGTATCTTTGTTCTCATTGGTTTCAAAGAACATCTTTATTTCTGCCTTCATTTCATTATTTACCCAGTAGTCATTAAGGAGCAGGTTGTTCAGTTTCTGTATTTTGAGTGAGTTTCTTAATCCTGCATTATAATTTGATTGCACTGTGGTCTGAGAGACAGTTTGTTGTGATTTCTGTTCTTTTACATTTGCTGAGGAGTATTTTACTTCCAATTATGTGGTCAGTTTTAGAATAAGTGTGATGTGGTGCTGAGAAGAATATATATTCTCTTGATTTGGGGTGGAAAGTTCTGTAGATGTCTATTAGGTCTGCTTGCTGCAGAGCTGAGTTCAACTCCTGGATATCCTTTTAACTTTCTATCTCATTGATCTGTCTAATATTGACAGTGGAGTGTTAAAATCTCCCCTTATTATTGTGTGGGAGTCTAAGTCTCTTTGTAGGTCTCTAAGAACTTGCTTTATGAATTTCGATCCTCCTGTATTGGGTGCATATATACTTAGGATAGTTAGCGCTTGTTGAATTGATCCCTTTACCATTATGTAATGGCCTTCTTTGTCTCTTTTGAGCTTGTTGATTTAAAGTCTGTTTTATCAGAGACTAGGATTGCAACCCCTGCTTTTTTTTTTTTTTTTTTTTTTTTGGCTTTCCATTTGCTTAGTAGATCTTCCTCCATCCCTTTATTTTGAGCCTGTGCATGTCTCTGTACATGAGATGGGTCTCCTGAATACAGCACACTAATGAGTCTTGACTCTTTATCCAATTTGCCAGTCTGTATCTTTTAATTGGGAATTCAGATTATTTTCATTTAAGGTTAATATTTTTATGTGTGAATTTGATCCTGTCATTATGATGATAGCTGGTTATTTTGCCCATTAATTGATGCAGTTTCTTCATAGCATTGATGGTTTTTACAATTTGATATGTTTTTGCAGTGGCTGGTACTGGTTGTTCCTTTCCATGTTTACTGCTTCCTTCAGGAGCTCTTGTGAGGCAGCCTGGTGGTGACAAAATCTCTCAGCATTTGCTTGTCTGTAATGGATTTTATTTCTCCTTCACTTATGAAGCTTAGTTTGGCTGGATATGAAATTCTGGGTTGAAAATTCTTTTCTTTAAGAATGTTGAATATTGGCCCCAACTCTCATCTGGCTTGTAGGGTTTCTGCCAGGAGATCCACTGTTAATCTGATGGGTTCCCTTTGTGGGTAAACTGACCTTTGTCTCTGACTGCCCTTAACATTTTTTCCTTCATTTCAGCCTTGATGAATCTGCCAATTATGTGTCTGGGGGTTGCTTTTCTCAAGGAGTATGTTTGTGGTCTCTGTATTTCCTGAATTTGAATGTTGACCTGCCTTGCTAGGTTGGGGAAGTTCTCCTGGATAATATCTGGGAGAGTGTTTTCTACCTTGTTTTCATTCTCCCCATCATTTTCAGGTACACCAATCAAACTTAGTTTTGATCTTTTTACATAGTCCCATATTTCTTAGAGGTTTTGTTCATTTATTTTTACTCTTTTTTCTCTAATCTTGTCTTCTCACTTTGTTTCATTAATTTGATCTTCAATCACTGATATCCTTTCTTCCGCTTGATCTAATCAGCTATTGAAGCTTGTGCACATGTCTCGAAATCTCATGCCATTGGTTTTCAGCTCCATCAGGTCCTTTAAAGTCTTCTCTACACTGTTTATTCTAGTTAGCCATTCATCTAATCTTTTCTCAAGATTTTTAACTTCCTTGCAATGAGTTAGAACATGCTCATTTAGCTCGGAGAAGTTTGTTATTACTAACCTTCAGAAGCCTACTCCTGTCAACTTGTCAAAGTCATTCTCTGTCCAGTTTTGTTCTGTTACTGGCAAGAAGCTGCAATCCTTTGGAGGAGAAGAATCATTCTGGTTTTTGGAATTTTCAGCTTTTCTGCTCTGGTTTCTACCCATATTTGTGGTTTTATCTACCTTTGGTCTTTGATGTTGGTGACCTACAGATGGAGTTTTGGTGTGGGTGTCCTTTTTGTTGATGTTGATGCTATTCCTTTCTGTTTGTTAGTTTTCCTTCTAACAGTCAGGCTCCCTCAGTCTCAGGTCTGTTGGAGTTTGCTGAAGGTCCGCTCCAGACGCTGTTTGCCTGGATATCACCAGTGGAGGCTGCAGAACAGCAAATATTGCATAACAGCAAATATTGCTGCCTGATCCTTCCTCTAGAAGCTTTGCCCCAGAGGAGCACCTGTCTGTATGAGGTGTCTGTCAGCCCCTACTGGGAGGTGTCTCCCAGTCAGGCTACATGGGGTCAGGGACCCACTTGAGGAGGCAGCCTGTTTGTGCTCAGAGCTCAAACACCATACTGGGAGAACTACTGCTATCTTCAGAGCTGTCAGACAGGGACGTTTAAGTCTGCAGAAGTTGTCTGCTGCCTTTTTTTCAGCTATGCCCTGTCCACAGAGGTGGAGCCTATAGAGGCTGTAGGCCTTGCTGAGCAATGGTGGACTCCACCCAGTTTGAGCTTCCAGGCCACGTTGTTTACCTACTCAAACCTCAGCATTGGCAGATGCACCTCCCTCCATCGGGCTGCAGCCTCACAGGTCAATCTCAGACTGCTGTCCTAGCAGTGAGCAAGGCTCTGTGGGCATGGGACCCACTGAGCCAGGCATGGGAGGGAATCTCCTGGTCTGCTGGTTGGTGAGATCATGGGCAAAGCACAGCATTTGGGTAGGAGTATACATTTTTCCAGGTACAGTGTGTCACAGCTTCCCTTGGGTAGGAAAGGGAACCAACCCCTTGCGCTTCCCAGGTGAGGCGAGGCCCTGCCCTGCCTTGGCTCTCCCTCTGTGGGCTACACCCACTGTCCAACCAGTCCCAGTGAGATGAACCAGGTACCTCAGATGGAAATGAAGAAATCACTTGTCTTCTGCATCAATCTCGCTGGGAACTGCAGACCAGAGGTTCATTATGGTCTTGATTTGCATTTCTGTAATGATTAGTGATGTTGAGAAACTTTTGTTTATCTGTTGGCCATATTTATGTCTTCTTTCAAAAATGTCTGTTTAGATCCTTTGCTCATTTTTTAATCAGGTTATTTGTTTTCTTACTTTTGAGTTGTTTGGGTACTTTCTATAATTTAGATATAAACCCATTATCAGATGTGCGATTTGCAAATATTTTCTCCTATTCCATAGGTTGTCTCATCACTCTGTTGATTATTTTCTTTGCTGTGCAGAAACCTTTTAGTTTGATGTAATTCCATTTGTCTATTTTTGCTTTTATTGTTTGTGCTTTTGGGGTTGTATCCAAAATATTATTGCCCAGACCAATGTCATAAGTATTTTTCTCTATGTTTTCTTCTAGTAATTTTACAGTTTTAGGCTTTAGGTTTTGCATTTAAGTCGTTAATCCATATTGAGTTGATTTTTTTTTATGTGATGTGAGATAAGGGACCAAATTCAATCTTCTGCATGTGGATATTTTCACAGCACCACTTATTGAAGAGACTACCGTTTTCCCATTGCATTTTCTTGGCATCTTTGTAAAAAAATTAGTTGACTGTAAATACATGTATTTATTCTGGGCTCTCTATTCTTTTATATTAGTCTCTATGTCTGGTTTTATGCCAGTACCACATTGTTTTGATTATTATAGCTTTGCAGTGTATTTTGAAGCCGGGTAGTGTGATGTCTCCATCTGTATTAATTTGGCTCAAGATTGCTTTGGATATTTGGGTTTTTTTTGTGATTCCATTTGAATTTTAGGATTTTTTTTCTAATTCTGTGAAAAATGTCATTGGAATTTGGATCAGAATTGCATTGAATCTATAAACTGCTTTGTGGTAGTATGAACATTTTAACAATATTAATTATTCCAATCTATAAACATGGGACATTTTTCCATTTATTTGTATCTTCTACAATTTCTTTCATCAATGTTTTACAATTTTCAGTGTAAATAAAAAAATTATTGTGTAGGTCATTGTTAGTGCATGAAAATATTACTGATTGTTACATGACAATTTTATATCCTGCAACTTTACTGAATTTGTGTATTAGTTTTAACAGCTTTTTTGCTAGAGTCTTTAGAGTTTTCTATATAAATAATCATGGGGTCTGCAAACAAAGACTATTTAACTTCTTCCTTTCTTAAATGGATGCCTATTATTTCTTTATCTTGCCTAATTGCTCTGGCTGGGACTTCCAGTACTATTTTGAATAGAAGAGGCAAGAATGGGCATCCTTATCTTGTTCCTGATCAGAACTAACTTTTAGAAAACACTCACTAGTAGCCTTGTGGAACATGGGTTGAAGATGCCACTTTAGGGAGATAAGTATAAGTGAGTCCACTGAATGAATGGAGCGTCAGAGGGATAGATAAAGGGAAAAATTTGAGAGGTTTAATAGATAGAACTCACAGATTAATCAGATGGTGAGGGAATGTGGAAGAATAAAAGAAGTTTGGCATTGAGTATATATGGACACAAACAAGTGGACAACAGACACTGGGGCCTACTTGAGGGCAGAGGGTGGAAAGAGGGTGAGGATCAAAAAGCTACCTATCAGGTACTACGTTGATTACCTGGGTGATGAAATAATCCATACACCAAATCCCCATGGTGCAATTTACCTATATAACAAATCTGAACATGTATCCAGAACATAAAAGTGAGAAACACATACATATATACATACATACATTCATTTTATATAAATGTAGACATTTAAAAATACAGAAAACTTTAAAAAGAGATTTAGAAAAACTCTTTTTTTAACTTAAAAAACATTGAAGAATCACCTCTCTCTATATATATCTTTGAACCTGCATTTTTCCAAAAGAGCTGATGTGTTGTTTTGGTACTTCACTACTCTATCTCATCTTGAATCCTACCTTTTAGTTTAGTGTTTCTTTACTTTGTCATAAAGAGGTAGAACTGGATAATTCTTCATGACAACACAATGCCCATTTTGGTGATGCCACCCAGGCTAACTTTATAATAAATATGCACAAACTCTGTATATATTTATCAGTTACAGTTACTGAGGAAAACAGTCAGAAAATTCCTTAGGTCAGTATTTATACAAGTTTTGGATAAGCAAACCAAACATTAACAATAGTAGTCACTGCTACCCATCAGGCTGAAGGGACAAGGGGGACAGGTCTAGTCTGCCTGCTCAGAATTAGACTATGATGAATGTATGCCTTCTGAGGACAACTACTGCCTACTGGAGCTGGCACAAAGGAGGATGGGAAACCACTGCCGATGGAGCCCAAGCAAAGAAAGAGAGGAAGAAACATCTCAGATACTCCCTTTTTCCCAGCTCTCATTTCCTGCCAGGCCTCCTTCTGAAACTACTTGAAAGTTGGTTGGCAGAGTGAACCTGATAAATGTTTGCAGGGATCAGCCCTCTGCAATACAGAGCTGAGAAGGAGGGGCCAAGGAGTATATCTGGGAACAAATAGGTGACTGGCACACATACACATATGTGTTTATTTCCCTTAGGTAAAGTAATACATTGCTCACAAAAAAAAAAAAAAAGGCGGAATTGTAGAATTATATGATCTCAGATATAGAATATTGTTGGGGTACAGAAAATGATTCCCCCAAATATGGTACTTCTGTATACAGATTGCCTTGAAAATGGAAAGACTTCAGAAATAAGCTTCAGAACCAAGGTATTTATCTGACCTTTTCCCACCTCCCTGTCTGTCTGTATCAAGAGGAACTCATATTGGAATCTTCTTACCTAAGAAGGCTTCTTTCCAACAACAACAACAACAACAAAATGCAATAGCCTAAGACTCCCTTCCTAGGAATCTCATCAAATAACCAAGAAATATCAACCACCAGAGAAAGCGAGAGACTGGGAGTCCTTACCATGAAGAACTTCTTGTTAATTCTTCTAAGGGCACCTCTGAGAGATTACCTGAGGGACTTTATCTACATAATAAGCCAAGAGAATCATTTACTAGCCATTAGCTGAACATTGGGCCTATTCATTCCCCCATGTCCATTTCTCCTAAGAAGAAGGCATTTAAGCCTCAACCCTCTGGCCCCTCTTTGCACTTGTATTTTGTATGACTCCCATGTACACATGTACACATGAGCATGTAATAGTAATAAATCTGTAGACTTTTCCTATGTTAACCTGTTTTTTGTTATAAAGTTGTTGACTATGACTCTACGATGGGGAGAAAAGGGATTACCCCCTCTTCCCCCTACAGTCATAGTCCTCTCTTCCAGATATTGTCAGATCTTGCCATGTAAGTATATTTTATTGAAATTACTTGTATTTACCTACTACACAAATTCTGAAGGCAATCGGCATTTCAAAAGGAAAAAATACTTTATACAATGATTCTTGTAAGTTTCATAACCTGTATTTGGGCTGTCAGTAATTAATTACCTTGTTTTTTCATAATTTAATCTGGTTTTTATCCATATAGTGTTTATAGTCAAAATTGTCACATGGACTCATTTCCTGCATTATGTAAGTGCTAAAAGATGAGTATTCTTTCTCTTTATTTACACCCTTAAGAACCCTTCTCAAAGCTCTATGCAAAGGGGTACTAAATAAATACTGTTTGATAATGAACTCATAGAAATGGAGCTTGCTAGGTGACAGTTTATTTTATTTCTTGTTTTCATTTGCTTTTCTTTCCACAGCAGTTCTCAGTAACCTTAAAATGTATTCAATGTGAAGAGTTCTAACATTAGGTTAATTTGTGGCAAGATGAATATGTTTTCCCTTCATCAAGCCACATTTACTCTGGAGTCCATAAAATAGTTTTATTTATGTTGCTGTTAATTGCAGAACTCCTGGTAACCTGCCAAGGATAATGACGTTTGCCACTTTTGATCAGTGCCGTGCTATAGAACTTGTTCAGACCCTTGCTGAGAAAAGAAAAAAAAAAAAAACTTATTAAATGGATTACACTACATTTGTTATATGTGGAGTACCAAACTGAGCTGATATTAGAGAGACTGATAATGTCATAATTCATCTTTGTAACTAAGAAATACAAAAGAAATACTCAAATACATTATGACTGTGAAAGTTCTTTACCCATTTACTTTTCTCCTAACATTCGAGTATCTCATCTTAAACCAACAGTAAGTGTAGCTGAATATTTCCCATGACTTTTATTGATGCAATTACGGATAATAGTCATACCTGGGGTCAGATTCCTAAAGGTGTCAAGCATAAAACTCAGTAGAGTTAAATGGTCAGTGGCAAACAGGAGAACACAAGCCCTATCTAATGAAAGCAACTGCTTTTCTGCATCCCTCAACAGTTTTGCAACAAATAATACCTGACATAAGGTGAGTTACCTGTAGAACATGAACCTTAAGCCATGTGGATGAAAGAGGAGATCTCTCAGGCAGAGAAAATAGTGAGTTCAAAGACCCTAAGGCAGTGGCTCCCAGATTTTGAGGAACATTAGCATCACCTGGGCATCTTTTTAAAAATTTATTTTACTTTATTTTATCTTTTTTTTTGAGATGAAGTCTCACTCTGTTGCCCAGGCTGGAGTGCAATGGCGCAATCTCAGCTCACTGCAACCTCCGACTCCCGAGTTCCAGTGATTCTCCTGCCTCAGTCTCCCAAGTAGCTATAATTATAGGCATGTGCCACCACGCCTGGCTAATTTTTGTATTTTTAGTAGAGTTGGGGTTTCACCATGTTGGCCAGAGGTCTCAAACTCCTGACCTCAGGTAATCCACCCACCTCGGCCTCCCAAAGTGCTGGGATTACAGGCGTGAGCCACCGCGCCTGGCCTCACCTAGGCATCTTTAAAAATTACCAATGCCTGACTCCCACTCCCAGACATTCTGACTTAATTAGCTTGGGATGCAAGCTGAGCATCAGGAATTTCAAAATCTGACGAGGTAACTGTAACGTGCAATAGAATCTGGGAACCTCTGCCCTAAAGCGTCAACTAATTATTATCGTACAGAATTGCAAGATTACAACCTCCGTTCTTCTGACCTTTTCAGGAATAGTCAGCAATCCAGAGTTTGTTTTTGTTTTGTTTTGTTTTTGAAATCTCTTAATTCACAAATATTGAGTCATCTTCTTTTGTTTTACATTTTAACGAAACTGCCTCTAGGCCAGGTCTAGACTATGAGCTAGTTGTTTCTGATTTAACAGTATAAATCCATGGATTGTCCAGAAGATAAGAATATTCCTATGTATCGAAGTGTCAAGGTGCAATGCAAAAATATGTCAGCTTTAAAAGGGACAACCAGAGATATAGAAGTCCAAGCCTAAACTCTCCATAGCATGAGTCAATGCCGAAGCTCTGTCCCTTAGATCTTACCTTAGGACTGTGTCGCTGCCCTCTGTTACCTCTGTTCCATCTCCTCAAGTCAGTCTGACTAAGGTTTCAAGCCCAGGTATCTGCTTTTGAATGACTTTTTGACTTTGATGTCACTGACAAAATTGGCTCCGTTGAAATCAGTTACATATCTTGGTGTAGTACCTTTGATTTACCCCTTATGTGGAAAAATCAGATTGCAAAAGAGCAATGTGCAGTAGAATCTCGTTTTTAATAATATGTCTATATAGATATCCTAATAGATAGATACAAGAGTCTGGAAGGATATGCCAAATGTCGAAGTACTTATCTCTGAAAGACAGAATTATCACTGGCTGACCTTTCTTCTTCATTGCTGTCAACACTGTGTGTGATTTTTTTTACAATGAGCTTGTGTTATTTTTAGAATGCAGAATATTTCTCATATTGGGTATTGCTAGACAGAAAAGGATTATGTTCTAGTCATACACACACACACACACACACACACATATATATACACACACACACAGGACTTGAAACATTATAAGTGCTAGGTAAATATATATATAATGAATGAATGGAAGAAAGAGGTATAAGTTTTAAATAACGATTTGGAATTAAATGCATTATGAGCACAGACATGTGCCACAGTTCCGTGAAAATCTTCTTCTTTTTAAGCTTATGTTCAAAGCAACAACCCTCTCAGATACTGGAATCAGGGAAGCAGGTAAAGAAGGGGATCAGAGTTGGAGATGGAGCAGGCTGTGGACATTCTCAGTTGTCTTTCCACATTTTTCAAAAAAGTTTGCGCTAACTTCCTAAAATATCCACTGCCCTGTATCCAAGTGGACTGCTCACCACTATTTTACTCTAGCCAGTTTTAAATTACAGCTCTGACAGTCAGGTGCAAGTGAAAAATATAAGCATGGTTAATTTGAGCATTGTTTCAAGATCTATTTGACATCTCTTTAAAATGTTATGTTATTATTTATATGCTTCCTACCAAAAAATCAAAATTTAAACAGCAGATTTCTGTGTTATGATAAACACTGGCTATATAATATAGTATTGCCTTTCAGTGGGCTGAACATTAGTTTCTCCCTCTTTAACTTTACCGGTGTCACTTGGAAAGAAAAGAAGCTGTAGACAAGAGGTGCAATGCTCATTTAGTGCCAAGTGCCAGATTGCTGGAGTCAGGAATGTCCTCAGTATTTGCCTTATGCCATGATTCACAAGCCTTATTTTAGTGGCAGGATTTTTTTTTTTTTCTCCCAGAAGAAATCTAACTGGAGCTTCACTGCATCAAACATATAAATGCAGCAGGGCCTAGTTAAAGTAAAGGACTGAAACTTCTCCTTGTTTCTTGAGGTGACCTAAAGGACTGCCTTGGAATTTTAGGGCTCCTCAGAGCAGTTTTAATAACTGCTGAGCTAGTCCAAGCTCCACATTCTACAGATATTGAAACTGAGCCCCAGAAAGGCTGTGACTCATATTATACTGTCAAGTTAATGTGCAGAAAAACTACCTCTTGAATGTTTAATAGTGATGATGAGTGGATTCTTAATGGCCTTATCCAGTTTGTGGATTAGTCTTGCCATCTGTTTCATTTATTCTTCTCTAAGGCTGCCTGCCCTATGGCTATTTCATACTCATTAATAGCTCCATCAGAGGTCTAGTAAAGGGAAAAGAAGATGGAAAACTCAAATCCCTTATTAGATCTTATCTAGAGGAAGAAAGATTGAAACTAATGAACACGGCAAGATTGGATGTCCATTCTAGCTGGGCCTGGAGTGCTGTCAGCCCTGTTCCTGTTCTGTTTCAATACTTCCCTCCACGGCCAAGGGTTTCCACACATCCAGTGTTTGCTTCCTGACGAAACATGAAACTTAGGAAAGTTTCCTGCCCAAAGCAAAGACTAAGTTCAATATTAAATTCAGTCTTACTTACACTGAGGCTTTGTAGCTGGCACCTGACTCACTGCGGTTTTGTCTCTTCTTGGTTGGAAATTTTGATGGTCTTAATCTCCCTGCTATCTAGCTGTCCCTTCTGAATTTTGGCCTTTCTACTAAGGTTCTGTTCGGAGAGTGATTTTATGCCCTCCTATCACAATTTGGTCTCTCAATAATCAGGTTCTGGGCTTAGCTCTCTGGGATTTGCACTGCTGTTTTCTTGAGGGAATGGCCTCTGGGTGTGGGCAAGCCTTCCTATCCCTAGCGCGTGAGGACCCACTGCCCCTGCTTTGATCCTAATGAGGAACTTGCTGATGCTTCATTTTAGCAGAGTTCCTGACTCTGCTACCAGATTAAGACCACTTAGGCCCCAACTTGCAGACTAGGCTTAGAAATAAAACCAGTGGCTCAACCCACCCAACATAGATTTTGTGAGTTGAAAATGGCTCAAGTGTGAGTAGGCTGTAGAAACTACCATTGCTTTGTTTTTATCAAGACACAAACTGAAAAGGGAGAAGCTTAAGAATGTTCGATATCAGCTGTGGGCAAAACATTCTGCTAGACACTTTCACATGTACATATTTCTTGATTCAAGTCATTCCTTCTCAGTTAAATTCATATGGTTAAATAGATATATATGAATAAATATACAATAGGATCTCTATATCCGGGTTTCACATCCATGGATTCGACTGATGTGGATTTTTAAAAACTACATCTCTACTGAACACCTGGAGACTTTCTTGTCATTATTCCCTAAACAATACAGGATAACAACTCTTTACATTTCTTTTTTTTTTTTTTTTTTTTTTTTGAGATGGAGTCTCGCTCTGCTGCCCAGGCTGGAGTGCAGTGGTGCAATCTCAGCTCACTGCAAGCTCCACCTCCTGGGTTTACACCATTCTCCTGTCTCAGCCTCCCAGGTAGCTGGGACTACAGACACCCGCCACGTCATCCGGCTAGTTTTTTGTATTTTTTAGTAGAGACGGGGTTTCACTGTGTTAGCCAGGATGGTCTCGATCTCCTGACCTCATGATCCGCCCGTCTCAGCCTCCCAAAGTGCTGGGATTACAGGCTTGAGCCACCGCGCCCAGCCAACTCTTTACATTTCATTTACTTTGTATTAGGTATGATAAATGACCTAGAGATGATTTAAAGTATACAGGAGAATATTCCTAGGTTACATGCAAATAGTAGCTATTTTATATTAGGGACTTCGGCATCCGTAAATTCTGGTATTCTGTGGGCAGCTCAGGAACCAATGCCCCATGGGTACTGTATTAGTCCATTTTGACATTGCTATAAAGAAATACCTGAGACTGAGTAATTTATAAGGAAAACAGGTTTATTTTGGCTCATGTTTCTACAGGCTCTACAGAAAGCATAGCACTGACATCTGCTCCTGGTAAGGCCTCAGGAAGCTTACAGTTATGGCAAAAGGCAGAGCCAGGGCCAGGTTGGGGGTGGGGGGGATTGGTGTATCATGTGGAAAGAGAAGAAACAAGACAGACGGAGCAAGAGAGAGAAGGGGAAGGTCCCAGACTTTTTACCAGATCTCACATGAACTGAGAAACAACTCACTCATCACCAAAAGGATGCTGCTAAACCATTTATGAGGGATCTGCCCCCATGATCCAACACCTCCTTCTAGGTCCCACCTCCAACACTGAGTATTACATATTAACATGAGATTTGGAAAGGACAAACATCCAAACCATATCAGATACTGAGAGATGACTGTGTAAATATATATGTGTATATTCAAGTCTACGTGATATATGTGAATTCATTTGAATATTTCTTTAACTGTTGTAGCAGAGAGCAAATAACAGTGACTTAAATAAGACAGCAGTTTTCCTCTTTCAAAAACTAAGTTTCAAGATTATACACATTTCCTCTCCTTCCCAGTTACTAACGAGGATGCCTAGGTGGTCTTCTCTTCTGTAAGAGCCTGATAAGTAGTGTCAGTTTACTCATAAACAATGAGCTCCTCACAGTGCACCATAGTCTTCTGTCCTATATAAAGAATCGTTTAATCTGCCCTACCTCAAATAGCTCTCTCTCACTCAAGCATAGCTAATACATTTGTTCTTCTCCTTTGGCAAATTGTATGCTCTTTGGAAGTGGGAATTGTGTCTTACATAACTTACCCTGAAACATCTTTGGATGTGTAGATGTTGGTTATTAGCTATTTCCTGTTACCACAAAGGACAGAACAAGGAGAAATAGCTTCAAAGGAAAGCAGGTAATCAGATAAGTTGGTCAGATATTAGAGTCAGTTATTGAGGGAGCTCATTGAAGCTTCTTCCTTGAAAATATTTTAAACACAGTAGGAAACTCTATGTCTAGGCTGGTTTTGATTGGATATAAGTGTCAAAATTTGAAATAACTGATTTTCTATAATTTGGATGAATTCAGCTGTGCTGTTTAACCCATCATCAGCCAAGAGCACATGGAGCCGTGTAGAAAATGTCATTGCCTTTAACCTGAGGTGGCCCTCTCTATTCTGTATTGCTTTGGGATGAACTAGTAGAAGTCCTCTACCATGACCCATAGACCCACATCATTTTTACTCATTCATTAATTCATTCATTTATTTAATTAATATATGTATATAGAAGGCTTACTTTATACCAGGCACTAAGTATTGACCATAGAAGTGTGAAGCTATAAGGATCATCCTTGAAGGTGAGACCCTAGTTACACTGTGAAAATTGCTGACTTAGGCAGTTCATCAATTCAAACTTGTATTCTGAGGCAATACAATGAGTCTTATTTGAAAAAGAAAATTCTCCTGGTATTTTTAGGGTATCTTTCTCCCCCTCTCTGAAGGATTTTATGTTTGTATTTGTCTATGTCTGTATGGGAAACATACCAGCAATTTCTTTCCTTTGTCTTTGTCCATTTTAAGCCACTGTTTTAAAGTTCTTTGGAGACTGAGCGACATCTTAGTTCCTAACTCCTAATAGCTGTATTGCCCTTAGCATCCCACTACACAGATGGAAACAAGCCCACGATAACTGAGCTGCACAGAGTGTATGGCTGTCTTCCTGGCCAGAAGTACCCAAACTTTTTCCCAAAATGGTTTCGTTTTTCTTTTTAATTAAAACTTAAAGCATGAGCTTCTTGGCTCTGGCAAGGACTCTCCGGTGAGAAGCTGCCTCACACAGATTTGTCTCACTGCAATCTGCCTCACAGCAGGCCCCTTAGGTGGCTGCCATCGGATTCTGGGATGAGAGAAAGCTTGTAAGCAACCAGAGCTACAAAGAAAGGAGTTAATGGCCAGAGGTACCTGCAGCTCCTCTCAGTTCATTAACTAAAGCTAACTTGAGAATCATTACTGGAAGGAGACTAATTTGGCAGCCATCAGCATAAAGGATAGAGATACCATGCTGACTGCAGGTCATGTGGACCCAGCATCCCACACCCATCAGCTATGCTTTCTCTGTCCCACATTCCAAAGCTCAGTTACAGCTCATGAATGAGATTTCTCCTAAATGATTACTCAGTCATTATAACAAGGTAGAACTGTGTTCTGATCTAAAACTCCCCTAAAATAGTTAATAACATTAAAAAGCCAACTAGACTATATGCTAACAATTAGTTGTTATTCCCACACTTTCCCAAAAGTTTCAAGATATAAAAGAAATAAAGGATACTACCCACAAAGTAGTCTGTGCGTTTTTTTCTGCCAACAAATGTTTTCCAACCATGTTGTTTAGACAAGCCTGCAATAAATATATTATTATGTAAAAAGTATGAAATATATGTATGAATATATATATATGAAATTATGTGAGGCAGGTCACAGAAGATTAAACATTGTATAATGTAGAGAGCAGACTAAGAACAATTCAAGAAAAGAAAGATGATCCAAGTGTCTTATTACTATTTTGTCCTATTCTAGATTATCCAACAAAAATTCCATTGATTAAAATGTGCAAAAGCATATGCAAAAGCATGTACAAACATTAGTATTTATACTTTAAATATGCCCTGAATTCCTTTATTACTTATTTAATCCACGTCAGTGATCTCAACTCGTCAGCAGAAGAGGCTGAGATTCTTAGACACTATAGAACTGCAATTCCATATGCCTACCTAATATTGCCAACAGGCTGAATAAATACCTTATTATTTTTCAAATTTCAGATATGCTGATATAATTAATGAATTGCTAACCCATTAAAGGGTGTTGTTGAACCCATAGTAGTTCTTCACCTTGTTTTTGTTTTTGTTTGTTTGTTGGGTTTTTTTAATCAATGGAAATAGTTTTACAACTTCTAGGGTATTCGGCATTCTTGTATAATTTTGTCAAAGCTTTGCCTCCTCAAATATAAGGTTATAGTCAGCATATTTCCAACTTGTAAGTTTCAGGTGGTTAGTGCCTTGCTGAGAAATATTTTCTTTCTTTAGTTATTTGGTTCATTAGGTGACTGCATGAAGCAATTTTGATTAAAAAAAATTGTACTCTTTTGTGAAAACCTGTGTTCTCACTGGTGAGATTTCCTCATTACTCAGAAAAATGCCATCATAAATTGTGACCTCTTAGTTGTTTTTAAGTTTTTTAAACTTTTCATCTCATTAGAAACCATTAAGAGTGCCTAAAAAAATCAAATACCATGTATAGATCACCTAGTACATACTATATTATCTCATACATTATATAGGCCAATCTTTTATCAGCCCTGTGATGTAGTCACTATTTATTTACACATTGTGGATGAGAAAACTGAGTCTCAGAGCTAATTAACTAATAATATCTGGCAAGGCAAATCTTAACTCAGATATAACTGATTCCAGAAACCATGTTTTTTTTCCAGTGTATCGAAAGGATAATTTGAGATTAACTTGAGCCTGCAATCTAAATTCAGTATATCTCTGTTGTCCATATAATAATGTGTACATTTATGCAAAGGATGATAAAATATATCAAGAGGCTATATCACGCATGACCCTTTCTGATATCTTTCTAAATAATACTTTGTTTCCTCCATTTGTTTTCCATGTTCATTTATACCATGGGTTTTCTGAAAGTTTAAGAAAAATGCATATTATGAAAAAAACTATGCATGGATTTCAAATTTTTTTTTGTACCAAGATAAACTTGTACTAACTTGTTATAACATGTCTGAACAGGATCTAATTAGAAGCACTAGGAAGGATAAGACATCAGTTTGAAAAGGGCCCCTGTCAGAACCACATGAATTCTGCTAAAATTGAGGCAAGAGCAAACACCAAATTTATGGTGAAGTTTGAGTGGAAGAATGATGAAATCATTGAGTTTACAAAAAATGTATGGAGACAATGCTTCAAAGAAATAAGCCGTTTACAAAGAAGTAATTTAAGAAGGGATGATATGATATTGAAGATGAAGCCCACAGCAGCAGACTATCCACACCAATTTGCAAGGAAAAAATTTGCATTGTCTGTACCTCAATCAAGAGCACTACAATTAGCAGCACAAACAATAGTCAACACTATAGACATCTCAGTTGGTTCAGCTTAAACAATTCTGACAGAAAAATTATGGTTGATAAAACTTTCCAGTCAGTGGCTACCAAAACAGTTGTGCCCAGATCAGCTGCAGACAAGAACAAAGCTTTCAATGGAAATTTTCAACAAGTGGGATCAAGATCCTGAAGTATCTCTTCGAGAAATTGTAACAGGAGAAGAAACATGGCTTTACCAGTACAATCCTGAAGGCAAAGTACAAGCAAAGTAATGGCTACCAAGAGGAAGAAATGGTCCAGTCAAAGCAAATGTAGAACAGTCAGGAGCAGAGGTAATGGCAACAGATTTTTTTGGATGCTTAAGGAATTTCACTTGTGGGTGTTATGGAGCACCAAAGAACAATAACTTCTGTTTATTATGAGAGAATTTTGAGAGAACCAAAGCTTTAGCAGAAAAATGCTCCAGAAAGCTTCACCAGAGAGTCCTTCACCACGGCAATGTTCCTGCTCAGTCCTCTCATCAAACGAGGACAATTTTATGAGAGTTTCTATGGGAAATTATTAAGTATCCACTGTACAGTCCCAATTTGGCCGTTTCGGACTTCCTTGTATTTCCTAATCTTTAAGAAGTCTGCAAAGAGCAGCCATTTTTCTTCAGTTAATAATGTTAAAAAGATTGCATTGACAATGTAAATTCCCAGGACCCTAAATTCTTTAGGGATGGACTAAATGGATGGTACCATTACAAAAGTGTCTTGAACTTGATGGAGGTTATGTTGAGAAATAAGGTTTATATTTTGTGTTTTTATCTTTTAGTTCTATTTTTCCATGAATTTTTAGAGTACCTCTACGTGCCAGGCACTGGGACTTAAATGATGAGCAACAAGGAATTCCTGCCCTCACCCAAATGTGGCTTGGGTGTGAATGAAAGGGCAGTTCTAATACAATGAGATATGCTCAGGACTCTGTAAATACTGTAAGGAAGAATAATTTAACCTAGCTTGGGAAAGTGATGGGAATTAAGTTATTAAGAAATGAGGAGATCCATTTAATGTTACCTTTTAGAATAGTCCTGGGAGTGGTTGAGGAAGTTAAAGTACCTAATTTAGGCTTTTCACTGAAAACAAATTGCACATAATCTAAGCTTTTTACTCTTTCCACCATCATAGTAGTTTTAAGGCATACTAGTGCATCTTTTGGGGACCTCTGATGTTTTGGATATACTTAGAGGTCTCTAACCTGGAATATACACTGCAGTTGCTGCTACATTTATGCTTCTTGTTATAATCTCCAGTTCACACACTCTTCCCTTCACACTCACAGTCAATTCTGCAGTCCAGGGCACTGAATCTCCTCCCTGAACCATGACAAAAGCCTCTGAACTCATTTCCCTGTCATTTGCCTTTTCCCTTTCCAGTGCACTTCCCACCCAGCTAGAGTCTTCTTTCTAAAAACACATTTGATTATGTTACTTCTCTGTTTAATGGACTTACTGTTATCCAAAATACTAGTTTCTCCTAAATTCCTTATGAACATGTCCTCAAGACCCTTTAAAACCTTGCCTCAACACACCAGTTCCAGTTTTATGTCCCAATACTTCCTTCTACATTCCCATGCTCTGACCCTTCATTGCTCCTTGATCCTAGCTTCTTTCCTCTCTGCCTGACCAATGCTATTCTCCCTTCAAGACTTCTTCTTTGACTCTCCTAGAGTCATAATGTTCACATCTTTCTTTTTCACCTTGGGGCCTAGTAACATTTTTATCATAGGACTTATATCTCTTTGTTTCAACCACATGACTCCATATCTTCTTTGCTGGCAGACTGTGTATTCTTCCAGGGAAGAGAATAAATATTTTTCATATTGAACATAATTGTACCCTAAGTGCTTAGCATGGCACAAGGCTTATAGAAGGCACCTTATAAATATTTTTATTTATTCATGAAATAGTCAATATTTACTGCGCAATTCCTATGAAAGTTTCTATATGATGAGTGTTTTGTATGCTTTGCTTGTCCATTTTTCATTGCTATAAAGGAATACCTGAGAATGGGTAATTTATAAAGAAAAAAAGGTTATTTGGCTTATGGTTCTGCAGGCTGTATAAGCATGGCACCAGTACCTGCTCAGATTCTGGTGAGACCTCAGGAAGTTTTTACTAATGACTGAAGGCAGAGGGAGAGCATGTATGTCACATAGTGAGAGAGGGAGTGAAATAGAGAGGAGGAAGGTTTCAGACTCAAATTTTATTTTATTTTATTTTATTTTATTTTTTTTTTTTTTGAGACAGGATTACCCCTGTTGCTTAGGGTGAAGTGCAGTCATGCAATCATGATTTTCAATGTACTGCAGCCTTGACCTCCTGGGCTCAAGTGATCCTCCCATTTCAGCCTCCTGATTATCTAGGATCATAGATGTATGGCATAATGCATGGCTACTTTTTTAATTTTCAGAGAGATGGAGTCTTACTATGTTATCCAGGCTAGTGTTTAAATCCTTGACTTAACTAATCCTCCCACCATGGCCTCCCAAAGTGCTGGGATTACAAGCATGTGCCACTGCTCCCAGTTGACTCTTTTTAACAATTAGATTTTGTGGTAATTCATGGAGTAATAACTTACTCAATACCACCGGTAGGACATCAAGTCATTCATGAGGGATCCAGCCCTATGACCCAGACACCTCCCGCCAGGCCCCATCTCCAACATTGTGGATTACAATTCAACATGAGATTTGAAGGGGACAAATACCCGACTATATCATATGCATTACTTCTGTTTTTCCTCATAACTTACCCCATAATTAGGCACTACTAATAATCCCAATTTTACAGATTAGGAAATTGAGGCTTATGTTTAGTAAATGATTTGCACAAGTGTAAACTCAAGGAAAACAGTAGATTTGAACCAGTCTCCTAATCACTACAGTATATTGTTGAATGGATGAAACAAAAAAAAATGGAAAGGACAGCTTGTTGGTATTCATCAAATTTCTTGTGATACTAGAAATTGGGATAAACCTACTTTGTTTAGTGTTTTTTTAGGTCTCCTCTTGTAATACACTATTAAAGTAGTTTAGATAAGACTTTAACAGAGGTTTGTCTTATCTCTGAAAAAGTGGAAATCAGTCTGGGATTTGCTATTAGTTCTAGAGTAGACTAAATGACTTGTACCTTAAACATTTGGAAAAGAAAATATCAGCATAAAGCTATAGTCTGAGTAAGCATTAGAGAGCTCATTACAGACAAGTATTGGGCAAGACATTTAAAGAGTAGAATAACAAGCAGAATACAATTTAGAGAATGGCTAGCTAACAGATTAAATAATCATAGATAACATTTAATAAACATATCATTTGATCTCTAAGAACACTCTTTCCTTTAAAAAGGAATATTTTTAAAAAGGAAAATTTCCTTTGAAATGGAAAGAGTATTCTTACAGATCAGATGGTATGACTGTAGGGTATGAACCAGGAACCGGGAACCAAAATTCCATTTTCTTTTTGCTCTGTGACTTTGGTCAAATTTTTCAATTTCTCCAGTCCACTGTTTCCTAAGACGCATTATTCAAATTCAGTGAAATTCAACAGGTCTTTATTGATTGGCAAACAGGCCCAGAAATGGGCTTACAGGGTCTCCAACTCTGCTGTCACATCTCACAATCAATGACTCCAAACTTCCCTCTTCAGTTCTCAGGGTATAACCTGAGTGAGGTGCTTTGCCAAGCTTACATGACTAATTGGTAACAGAAAACAGGTGATTATCACAACTGCCATTTTATACCACTAATACACTGTTAGCTACAAATCACACCACATACACATTAAGGAGTGTAAAATGTGTGCATTTATCATCTGTCACCCTCAGCAATGTTCAGTATCATCTCTGCATAATTTAAGAAATGTGGAGTATTTGGCAAAATTTCAAAAAGACCCCTGAAAATGAGAAAATGATGCCTATTATTACCTATTACGACAAACGAAAGACAATCTCTTTCTTCTTTCTTTTGTTTTTTTTTTTTTTTTCTCTAAAGAGAAAGAGCCAGAATAACTGAGGTTGAATTCCAGTTCTCATATAGCTGCGTGGCCTTGCCCTCTGTGAATACCAACTTCCTCATGTCTAAAATAAGATGAGATGTTTTGACTGTCCAATAAGACAATGTGTGTGAAAGTCCTCTATAAACAACTGAAGCACTACAAAAATGTTTATTGCTGTTAACTCAAGGTGCTTTGCTAAAAGAAATTCTTATGTTTTTCCATCTTTTTCTAGGACAGAGAAATTACTCTAAATAGTAAGAGAATAATTTCATCTTTAAAACGTAATCAACTTTCTGATAGTAAAACTTGTTAGGTATTGTAAGCAGGTGGGCAATAAAGGTATTTTACCTTTTAAATTCCTATTTTTAAATATTTTGTAGAGATGGGGTCTTGCTATGTTGACCAGGCTGATCTTGAACTTCTGGCATCAAGAAATTCTTTTGCCTCACCTCACCCTCCCAACGTGCTGGGATTACAGGCATGCTCCACTGCGCCCAGCCAATAAAGATATTTTAAAGCAATATTTTATCCAAAGAATTTTAAGAAGACAAACATATGTAGTATAGTTTGCTCCTTAAAGCAGGAAGAAGGAATAGATGATCTCTTTTAAGGAAGATCCAATAGTAACAAACTGTATGTGTAACATATAAAAACTATGATTTATCTATTTCTTTTGTTTGAAATGGAAAGAAAGAAACTTGGTAATATTTGTCTCAAGTGTCTACTTCACAATTGCTAGGAGTCCTTGTGTAGGATGTGGTGGTCACATGTGTTTTTGGGAGAAAATGTTTTACGTAGTCAGGAAAGAGTTTGATCTTTAATACATAACTGAGTTCTCTGGGTGAAGACAAAGGCCCTCAACACAGTTCAGTGGGAAAACAAAACGACGGAGATGGCTGCGTGCATTTCAGTATTTTGCTCCTGACAGCATGCTTAGGAATTCGGAGGCAGTGTCTTTTAACTGTCTTGCCTTTATTTTCTCCAAAGAGCAATTTGGGGACTGGTGAGTTGGCATTTGCAAGAGGTTAAAAGAAAAAGAAAATTGTTACCCTGCTGTGAATTTGTTCCTGTGCCTGTTTTATGTTTCTAAATAACAGTCTGTGGCTTTATTCAGTGTGATTGTGAACTGTATTTATACGAGGCTGAGAGAGAAAAGTTTCTTAATTTAAAAAGTATGTGAGGGACCCAAGACATAGGGAGCAATTTTTACTGCAAACTCTGCTCTTTCAGCACTTTAGGTTGTTCCGTTATATATAAACTGTTTCAGCAACTCGTACACAGTGTGTACATTGTGTGTATGTTAATGGCATTTAGGGTAAAATGAGAAAGCAGGAGAGTTCTGTTTGGTCAATTTTTTATAATGCAAGAGCTCTCTGAGACCACCCAGTGTTACAGAGTGTCATTCGCCAGAGAGAATGATGAGGGTTTGTCTGTTTATTACAAGAAGGGATCATTTATCATCGAGTGCTCAGTAGCACCAAGGATAGCACTGGCACCTGGAAGACAGTCAATAAATTTCTCTTGAACTGAAATGAACTGAATAAAATTCACAGGATTATGGCATTGGTGACCCCTATGGAAAGTTAGATGTGTCCCTTAAACAAAGTTTGGTTGATATTTCAGAAGGACCTTGATCAGTCTTCCTGGTTAAAAGCACAAACTCTGGGTGGAATCTGCCTATGTACATGCTAAGCATGTGACCTGGGTAAGTTATCTCACTTTCAGTTTTCTCATTGATAAAATGGAAATTGTTATAGTGTTACCTTATTCAGTGATTGTAAGGATTAAATGAGATAATCTGTGCAAAGCTTTTAGAAGAATGTGTATCTCATAGCAAGCGCACAGTAAATATTAGCTACAAGTATTGCTCCTGGATAAAGACTTAGCGAACTAATTTCAAACATGAATGTGAATGGATATAAACATGTATATATTCACTCTGACTGAAAAAAGCTTCTTGAAAGCTTATTATGCAGCAAGGTTCTGTTCACTATAGAGATGGACAAGTAATAAAAAGTATATGCCATGAAGGAAAAAACAGTGATGTAGAGAGTGACTGGAGTGGTGGTTTGGAGTGTGGAATCTGGGGTCGGGATTCAGTGACATTTGAGCAGAGAAGGGGGGTGACATTGAGAGCCAAGTGATGAGCTTTTCCTGGATAGGGAACAGCAAGTGGAAAGGCCTTGAATTTTTCAAGGAATGAAGCCACCATTGCTTGGCATGTGTACCACCATAGTGTGGAAGTGTAAGCTTTCCAACCTTAGCACCATGAGTATTTTGGGCTGGACAGTTAATTATTTGTTGGGAAGGTGGGTGCTGTGTCGTGTGCTGCAGCCTGTTCATTCCTAACCTCTACCTACAAGATGCCAGTCACATTCCTTCTCCAATTGCGACAACAAAATATGTCTCCAGGTATTGCCAGATGTCTCCTATAGGGCAAAATTATTCCCCATCTCCCCTGTTGACAATCACTGGAGCAGTGAATAAGCAAGGAGGAGAACACTTTTATATTGAATTAAAAACGTTGGGAGGGTTTTGGTAGGTTCTTCCTAAGTAACACTCCTAAGGCTTTATTGGCAAATCATTTTGACCTCATCATTCATCTCCTGACCAGAACATAACAACTGAATTTGTAAAAACTAAGGATCCAACTTCGTAGGCTTCCAACCTCAAGTGTCAGTTACCATTCTTTTCCTAAGCCTCAAGGCCTGTGACTTTATTTCTCTACTTGAAATACGAAGCAATATTATGTCATTTTTGCTTTTCCAGGTGACATATAAAATACTGCATTATAATTCTAACATATCCTGACAAGAAAAGTAAAACACTATTTCCTTAAGCTCATAAACACTTGATGAGCTTGATGCTCATCATGAACACTTGATGCATTTCATTAAGTAGGACTTATTTTATTATACCTGAAAATTGAATTGAAAGTAACTGTTTCTTTGGTGTCTTCAGTGGTGATAGGTTTGCATGCAAGTTGGATAGGGATTATTTACCTAACGTGTAGATTTAAATTAAGTTATGAAGGTGAGGAGGAGCTAGTAATGTCCATCTTAATGCTTCTAAAGTAGTTCCCAATCTATACAAAATATGAGCAAATAACTTATTCTTTAAAGTTGGTGTGATTTAACAATTTCTGAGGCTACATAATTGAGAGGTGTTTTTATCTGCTGCAAAATCAACAGTTTAACAAGACATCCCCGATGCTGCCATTTTTATGCAAATAACCAGAAAGAGAACTTGCATCTGAATTGGTGTAACATTGGTCAACATCAACTGTAAACTGACCCCAATGGTTTGGGATCTCATTTCATCTTTAAACCATCATTTCTTCCTTGGACATGCCAATCTATCCTCTAGAAATTGGCTATCTTGGAATGTTATGCTCTGGGCAGAAAATACCCCAAGAATATTTTCTAGATATCAATGGGAGTAGAAAAAGGTCCTAGAAGCTAGTCTTTAAGATTACTTTCAGGAAATTTGATCAGTTTTCTTGTTTTGTTCTGGAGTTGTAAGATTCTGAAATTTTCTTACTTATCTATGAAGATTTCTTAGATTAGAATTAGTGACTGCCTTTAATTCCATTGTGTGTGATAGTTGCTAGCATTTGCAGCCATCCACAATATGAAAGAACTAAGTCAAGCCTCTGGAGACCTCTGCTTTAAGTCATAGTTAGAAACCTGTCCAGTTCGCTGTCAGACTGTCCCCTCTAGGACTCACTAATGTCTCCCCTCTAGGACTCACTAATGTCTCAGATGCTATGACTTATATTGAGTCACTTGGAAATCCTTCAACAGATAATTTCTGCTTGGCACATGTATCAGGTATTTTAATCTTTTACCCTTCATCATTCAACTCATATGCTTCAGAATAATAACTAAAAATAATCCTTTACTAACAATGTCTCTTAGCTTTGGGAATCAATTTTTTCAGAAGTGGAAATTTCAAGAGAGGGAGGATAATTGAACCCAAGAATAGACTACCATGGGAATGTCTCCTTTTCCGGAGAACATAAAGAAGAGAATATGCAACCATCTGCTGGCTGGACTAGACACAGCCTTGTCTGGGCTGGTGGTCTCTTGGGCTCCCTTTCATCTCTAGGTATCTAGGATATTTTGTGGAGGTAAAAGGAAAGCCATGAATTTTGTTTTAGTACTGTGAATCTATACCTTTTTTTTTTTAAGTATTGGTTTCATTAAATTGCTGAGTTAATAAATGCTTGTAGCAAAAAAGTACAAGTAAAATGTGAAACTCAGTCCCCTACCCCAATTTTATTCCTCAAAATAAAGGTTAACAGTATGGAGGGTATCCTTCTAGGCTTATTTCTATGTGTGTATAAATGCATTTTACAAATATAATTTTTAAAGAAACTGCATAAATGTACATTTTTAGACATTTCTTTCCATCTACATTAGAAATTTATTATAAAAATGTGGTTCTTTACAACTCTCCTCGAAAGTACTCCCTCTGCCCTAACATGTGTGTTTTGTTCTTCATCCCATTTCCTCAACTTCCACATTCAGTGCCACTGAAACCAAAGAATCCTTCTGAAAAAATGATGATTCTAGCTGAAGGATGGGGATGGGGAAGATACAGAGAAGCCATAGCAGGCATATACCATTTATAGTATGGTATGTATGTGTGTGTGCATATGTGTGTGTGTGTGTGTATGTGTAAAATGTATGTGTCCTGATTTATGTAGGAAGTAGAAATGGGATCATTGTGGCTAAGGACATGCCATAATTTCCAATGCATCTTTCCTTAAAAGAGCTCATGAAACTTCTGTAAGATATTTTGCTGTGAATTATTTCTACTAACATCTTATAGTATCTTGCCATACTCCAAGGAAGTTTGCCTGTCTGGACAGGGGTGAGGTGTACATGGGACTCTCCAGTGAACTTAAAATGAGTGTCTCAGTTCAAGCGAGAGCAAACCTGACCATAAGAAGGAAAGGGGAGAAGGAAGCTCTGAATTCAATCAGTTGTAGGTGCAGAAGGAGGAAACCACTACAGGGCTAAACCAAGAGAAACTTCTTGATTCCACTTACTGCTTACTTACCTCTTCTGTCTCATCTCCTATTGTATACCCTTTGGTTCAAATGCCTTTTCCCCCCAGGGATTCTTTCATGATTAACCCATTTCTTCCCCTCACCTACATGTCCAATTCTTGGGCTCATACATCACACTGTGATTTTATCATATTACATCATTGTTAGAATGCATGTTTTAAAAAGAATTCTCTGCATGAAACTAAAATTTATCAAGACAGTTTTTCATCTCTATATCCCCACCACTAAGCACAGTATGATATATAGAAGGTGCTCAGTATATGTCACCAAATGAATAAAAGATCTGTCACCTATTACAGTAACATCATCAGAGCATCATGTGAGTAACCTTACCTATAATCCTAAACCTTAAATGACTTGGTTATATTCCACTCATTTTGATCATTTTCTGATATCACAAACAAAAATACAGCCAAAAACCTCCGATTAAACTTTTTCAAAATGACTTAAAAGAAGAAAAAGTAATAGATCATTATATGAAACCACACGACCATCATAAATCCACAAACTTTTAAAAATGTCTATCAAGTTTTTTTTTTCTTTCTCTTTTATTCATGGTAGCTCTATCAAGTTTTTTTTGTTTCTCTTTTATTCATGGTAGCTGTTTCTGTCAGACCTTCTTCTCCATGATTCACATGGGTGGATAACTTTCCTGCCCAGTAGGTTTACTATTTTGAAAGACAACTGTGCTTGCACATTAAGATGCAAGTGGTTTTTTCTAGAGCCTAGAAACAGTCTCTAGAAATGTTCCACTGGCATTAAGACAAAGGACAGTGCCGTTACTATATTTGGATAGTGATTGGATAGAGGCTATTACTGACCGTCTTCTAGGACAGCCTGAACTCCCACCGAGAGTCCTTAAGAACCAACTGAACAACAATGAATAGTGCCCTTTGTGCATTTTCTATTTTATATTTCTGATGCTCAAAAATATATTTCATTTAAATAATATTTCTCAGAGTCTCAATGACATCCATAGCAATATACACATATTTTTTCTTATTCAGATTACTTTGTGCTCTTTCTCTTCTCAGTTTCATTTCACCTATGAACTGAAAACTCTTTTCTCTTTTCCCAATTTGGATGCCTTCTAAGTTTTACTTGACAATTTCCAGAATGTAAAGACAAAAACACAGGTTTAAAAAATCTTTATCAGTAAGCAAACCAACTAGTGAGGTTGGGGTGTGTGTGTGTGTGTGTGTGTATGTGTGTGTGTGTGTGTTTATGTGTATCTCCCCAGCATGGAAAGCCTACTTCAGCACAAGAATCACCCTGAGGCATTCTCAGCTGTGCCATCAATTAGGCCCTGAAAATACGTCAAATGTTGTTGTAATCTCTTATCTTGTTGTGCAGTCTGTACTACCTAGCATTTGAAGTATACTGCCAGAATGACTAGCTCAATACCTCAGAGTTTTCAAGAGAGTGTAGATTGGCATCCCCTCCTAAGCCTCTTGCTCCCCATAAACAAACATCTCTTTCTTTATATAGAACAGTATGGGACCACATCATCCTGAATGGTTCTTAGAATAAAATAGTCACTGCTTCAGTCCCGATGTCCTGTGTGTGTGTTTGCTTTACTATGTAATGGAGAACTAAAAATCTCATGCTTAACATAATGTAGAGAAAAGACTCTAGGAATTTCATTTCCCTATTTATCAAACATTCATTGTGCACTGAATACAAAACAATTGATCCTACTCACTGCAGTCCCATTTTTAAGTAGTTGGAAAAGGGGAACAAAGGCTCTCAAGAAGGTAGAATTTTTATGTACATGCTGACAGTTTGCGTATTTTTTCAAGTTTCAACATTTGATATCAACCACTGATTGATTTAGAGGTGGGCTCATTAAAATCAAGATTCCAATTGTTATTTCAGGTTGCTGGTGGAGCAAGGGTGAGGTGAATGATAATCGTGTTCCTTCATACCTCACAGCCCAGGAAGCAGAGAAGCCTAGGACTCCCTTCCCTGTTATTTTTCTTCCCAAATTGCCTTGATGTTTGGGGGTGTTTTTCTACTTTTCTTAAGGTCAAAATAAAGGTGAAAATAGTTGGTTTAATAAGTAAGGAGTTCTACATATGTATCTGTCAGGATCCAGTCAGGAGACAAACCACAAGTTATTTTAACAGAGAAATTTTAATATAAAAATTGTGAATTATTGTTAAAGAATTTAAAAGGTAACAATGAAATAATAAGGTATCCTGAGGATGACAAGTGCAGGAAGCAGCTTCCACCCCTAAAGCTGGAAGCACTAAGAGTAGATGTTGGAATAACTAAAATGTAGAAACTTGGAAAAGCAGTTCCATATAGCTGGGACTCAAACCTTCTAGAAAAGGTGCTTCTTTGCTGGTGGCAGAGATTCTGGGCCTGCAGTGCTACAGAGCTGTGACTCAGGCTCCTGAGCCAATCATGTGGCTGTGTAGTGTCAATGCCTCTGAGGAGCATAATAAGATGGCTTGTGAGTGTTAGAAACTGCTAGAATCAACTGCTTCTAATGGAACGGAAAGAAAGCAAACAGGAAGAAGCAAGTCCCTTCTTTTTCCCACACCTGATAGTCTCCATTTACATTCTTTATTGGTAAACCATAATAAGGACCAAGCTGGCAAAGAAGAAAGGTGACTTGCAGAGTCTCAGTCTGATATCACCAAAGCAGAGGAGAAAAGGGTGTGTTTGAAGCTGTGAGAAAATAGCTTAATACATAGGAAAATATTGTTAATCACCACTATATAAATTTACTTCCTCTTTCTTGCTTTCTAAGTTTTTCTTGTTTTTATAAAAACCTATAAACCTTCTTCCCCATCCTAGGCACTTAACTTCACACATGCACACCCACCACTCTTGCATTTTCCTTTCTCTACAAAGTTTGTAAAGTGATTGACTGTGAAAATAAAGTTTGCTTTATTCTTCTGGGTACAGAAAATAAAAGAAACAAAATTAGGGTGGCTGTATCACTCAGTGGTGTGCCAAGTAACCAGTTATCTTATAGAAATCCAGCCTTAATTTTTATAAGTTCATAGCCTTCTTGTTCCTTCCATATTCCCCAGGGGCCAGTATACACTCTGCATTTTACTGTACCTGGACAGGGCTGCCATTAGCAATTGTGTAAGTGTGTCTAGCCAAGAGAATAAGGGGAGTGCTAGACATCACCAAGCCAAACACCCTGATACAGAACTATAGCTACAGAGGAGAGGAACTTTTCAGTTATTCACATAGAAATGTAGTGTTGGCTAGCAGCAGCCCTTCACATTCTTCCCATATCCACTTATTTAAAACCTCAGGCCAGTGTACAAATGCCACCTCTTCCATGAAGCCTCTTTATCACTCAAACTGAAAGAAATTACTGTTTCCCTCCTTATAAATGCCAAAGCATTTTAGTTTTGCCTCTTGTTATTTATAAGAATTTTTCCTTCCCTCAAAGCTACTTGTATACTTTAACTTCTCAATAAGATATGACATTTCATTATTCACATTTGAAACTCTTCCTATATGTGTAATGATTTTCCTATACATATCTCATACTGTTTCACATATTATTAATAGAATTAATATTGTTTCAAAACAATTAATATTGTTTCAAAAATAAATGACTGAATAATAGTATGCTACTGGTGATGATTATATAATCTCTAATTTTGAGATTACAAACCATTTTTGCAATTGCCACTGCATAAATAATGGTCTCAAAAAATTAGTTATTGAATCATGAAATAAAAGTTTTTTAACCAACTTTAAAACAAGCCAAAAATTGTACTATATCCAAATTTTTAAAGTTTTATTATAAATGATTCAAAAAAGTGAAAAGATAACACACAGAATAGGGGAACTTATTCATAAATCATATATCTGATAAGGGACTTATATCAAAAATAGGTATGGTATACAAAACCTCTCATAAGTCAATTACAAAAAGATAAGTGACCAATTGGAAAATGAACAAAGAATTTCAATAAACATTTTTCCAAAGAAGATATACCGATGGCTAATAGCTACAGGAAAAGATGCTTGGTATTATTAATCATTAGGTAATGCAAATCAAAACCATAATGAGATATATCTTCATATACCTAGAATATCTACAACAAAATGGCAGAGAGTAGCAAGATAGGATAAGGTAAAATTGCAACTTTCATATATTGCTGGTGGGAATGTAAAATCCTACAATTGCTTTGGAAAACAGAAACATTTCTGTATTAGTCCATTCTTACACTGCTATAAAGACATGCCTGAGACTGGGAAATGTATAAAGAAAAGAGATTTAATTGTCTCACAGTTCTGCAGGCTGTAGAGGCTTCTGCTTCTAGAGAAGCCTCAGGGAACTTACAATCATGGCAAAAGGGGAAGGGGAAGCAGGTATATCTTCACATGGCTGGGGAGAGGGAGAGAGAGAGAGAGAGCAAAGGGAGGTGCTACATACTTTCAAATAATCAGATATTATGAGAACTCTAACACAAGACAAAACTAGGGTATGGTGCTAAACCATGATCCAATCACCTCTCACCAGGCCCCATCTCCAACATTGGGTATTACAGTTCAAATGAGATTTGGGTGGGGACACAGAGCCAAACCATATCATTCCACCCTGACTCCTCCCAAATCTCATATCCTTCTTACACTTCAAAACACAACCTTGCCTTTCCAATAGTCCTTGAAAGTCTTAACTCCTTCTAGTATTAACTCAAAAGTCCAAATCCAGAGCCTCATCTGAGACAAGGCTAGTCCCTTCTGCCTATGAACCTGTAAAATCAAATTAGTTACTTCCAAGTATAAACAAATTAGTTACTTCCAAGGTACAATGGGGATACAGGCATTAAGTAAATGCTCCCATTCCAAAAGGGAGAAATTGGCCAAAAAAGGGGATACAGACCTCATGAAAATCCAAACCCAGCAGGGCAGTCATTAAATCTCACAGCTGCAAAATAATCTCTTTTGACTCCATGTTTCACATCCAGGTTACACTAATAAAAGGGGTGGGCTCCCAAGGCCTTGGGCACCTCTGCCCCTGTGGCTTTGCAGGACTCAGCTCCCATTGCTGCTCTCAAGGGCTAGCACTGAGTGCCTGTGGTTTTCCAGGCACAGGGTGCAAGCTGGTCTATGCAGCCTCAGGACATGGCACCTATCTTTAGATCTACCATTCTACAGTCTGGAGGTTGGTGACCCTCTTCTCACATCTCCACTAGGTAGTGCCCCAGTGGGAACACTGTGTGGGGGCTCCAACCACACATTTCTCCTCTGCATTGCCCTAGTGTAGGTTCTCCATGAGGACTCCACCCTGCAGCAGACTTCTGCCTGGACATCCAGGTATTTCCATACATACTCTGAAATTCAGGTGGAAGCTCTCAAGCCTTAACTCTTGCACTCTGCACATCTGAAGGCTTAATACCATGTGGAAGCCACCAAGGTTTGGGGCTTGCACCCTCTGAAGCAATGACCCAAGTTGTACCTTGGCCCTTTTTAGCCATGGCTGGAGCTGGACTGGCTGTGATGCAGGACAGTATGTCCTGAGGCTGCACAGAAGAGTAGGGCCCTGGGACTGGCCCACAAAACCATTTTTCCTTCCTAAGCCTCCAGGCCTGGATGGGAGGGGCTGCTGTGAAGGTTTCTGAAATGCCTTGGAGGCATTTTCCCCATTGTCTTGGCTATTAACATTCAGCTCCTCTTTACTTATGTAAATTTACCACAGCCTGCTTGAGTTTCTCCCCACTAAATGGGCTTTTTTCTACCACATGGCTGGGCTGCAAATTTTTCAAGCTTTTATGTTCTGCTTCCCTTTCAAATATAAGTTACAGTTTCAGTTCTTTACTTTGCCTATGAAAATGAGCACAGGCTTTTAAAAGCAACCAGACTACATCTTGAAAGCTTTGTTGCTTAGAACTTTCTTCCATCAGATACCCTAAACCATCTCTCTCAAGTTCAAAGTTCCACAGATCCTTAGAACAGGGACACGATCCCGCCAGTCTCTTTGGTAAAGCAAATCAGTAGTGACCTTTACTCTAGTTCTCAATAAGTTCCTCTTTGCCATCTGAGACCTCCTCAGTCTGGACTTCACTGTTCATATCACTATCAGCATTTTGGTAAGAATCATTCAACAAATCTCTATAAAGTTCCAGACTTTCCCTCATCTTCCTGTCTTCTTCTGAACCCCCAAACTGTTCCAGCCTCTCACCATTACCCAGTTCCAAAGTTGCTTCCACATTTTCGAGTATATTTATCGCAATGGCCCACTCCCAGTACCAATTTTCTGTATTAGTCTGTTCTCACACTGCTATAAAGAAATACCTGAGACTGAGTAATTTGTAAAGAAAAGAGGTTTAGTTGACTCATGGTTTTGCAGGCTACCCAGGAGGCATGACTAGGGAGGTCCCAGGAAACTTACAATTATGGGGAAAGGAAAAGGGGAAGCAGACATACCTTTACATGGCTGGCAAGAGTGAGAGAGTGAAAGAGGAAGTGCTACACACTTTTAAACAACCAGATCCTGTGAGAATTCTATCATGAGACAGTGCTAGGGGGATGGTGCTAAACCATTTGAAACCACCCCATGATCCAGTCTCCCCCCACCAGACTCCATCTCCAACACTGAGAATTACAATTCAACATGAGATTTGGGTAGGGACATAGAACCAAACTATATCAGCAATTCCTCAAAATATTAAACACAGAATTACCATATAACCCAGCAATTCTAGATATATTCTGAAGATAAAATAAAATATATGTGCATGCAATATTTGTCCACAAATATTTATAGTTGCATTATTTATAATAGCAAAAAAAGTGGAAACAACCAAAATATTCATCAACTGATGAATGGATAAACAAAATGTGATACATACATACAATGGAACACAAGAAAACAATTAGAAAATGAAGTACTAATGCAAGCTAACATGTCAATTAACCTTGAAAACATTATGGTAAATGAAAGAAGCCAGTCACAAAATATTACATATTATTAAATTGTGGTTTTTGCCATGGAAAATAATGGTAAAAACTGCAATTACTTTTATATCAATCTAATATATGCTATTATTCATATCAAATGTCCAGAATGGGATAATCTGTAGAGACAGAAGATTAGTGGTTGCTTAGAGCTTAGGGTAGAGATGGTCACAACACTGTTAATATGCCAAAAAACTTAGAATTGTCAAATTCAAATGAATGAAGTGTAACACATGTGAATTGTGTCTAATAAAGCTGTTAAAAATAAGCAAGCCAACTCTGACTACTAAAATGAAATTCAGGAAAATTTTACTCCCATAATCCTTGACTTGTGGGAAATTAGTAATGGATTTGTTTGTTCTCTTAATTTTTCTAATAAATACAAGTTGATTCAAGTTTTCAATCTCTCAAATATGAGTTCATAAATTTAAAAAATGTGTAACTTATATTTATTTCAACTGTTTTAAATTCTCAATTCCATTTGGTCTTCCATTCACTTACTTTACAAATATTTATTGAATGCTTATTATGCCCCCCACATGGGAAGACTCTGGAGTTACCATAATGAAACAGATAAGCCTGCTCTCTGCCTTTCATAGAATACAAATCCAAAAAGGCATAAATCTAGTTTATCATAAATCTGCAGTTAAAGGTATAATTTGAGGCCGGGCGCGGTGGCTCAAGCCTGTAATCCCAGCACTTTGGGAGGCCGAGACGGGCGGATCAAGAGGTCAGGAGATCAAGACCATCCTGGCTAACCCGGTGAAACCCCGTCTCTACTAAAAAATACAAAAATCTAGCCGGGCGAGGTGGCGGGCGCCTGTAGTCCCAGCTACTCGGGAGTCTTGAGGCAGGAGAATGGCGTGAACCCGGGAGGCGGAGCTTGCAGTGAGCTGAGATCCGGCCACTGCACTCCAGCCTGGGCGACAGAGCGAGACTCCGTCTCAAAAAAAAAAAAAAAAAAAAAAAGTATAATTTGAAATGGGGGAAAAGGTTAAAAGAAATCTGGGAATGAAGTTAGAAGTCTATTGTAGTAAGCCAGGCAACGGATGATGATGGTTTGGCCAAAGTGTGTGAAGATGGAGAGAAGTGGATAAATATGACAGATATTTATGATAAGATATTTGTGTACTTGGGAATAGACTTGGTAGAAGATAATGGAAAGGGAGGCACCACACATGAATTTGATGTAGTTCAGGTTTTCAGAACTAGGTTGATGGTGATACAATTTACTAAAATATGCAATGCTGGAAAAGAGTATGAATTTGAAGGGCTTTTGAGACATCTAACTAAAGGATTCAAGCAGACATTTACATTTTGATATGTGAGAAAAGGTCATAGCTGAGATATAAATGTAAGAGTCAGCTGCATATAGTTGCTATTTAAAACTGTTGATATGGATGAGGTAACCTAAGGAGAGAATACAAAATGAGAAGTAAAGCAAGACTGGGACTTGAAGAACTTCAATGTTGAATTAAGAAGTCTAAACCTATAAAGGAGACCAAAATGAAGCAGTCTGAAACATATGAGTAAAACCAGCGAAGCATCATTTTACGAAGGCCAAAGGAAAAATATTATTTGAAGATTTTCCTGAAGGACAATGATTGAGCTGCTTTTGTGCTACCACAGAGAGCTAAGACATTGAAACAGATATTTTTTAAGTCAGAGAGACATGAGAAGAATTAGGAAAAGTTCACAAAGGTAGTCTAAAGAGCAACTCCATTAAGACCTAGGCATGTTCAACAAATTCACTGTAAAGGATGAAGATTTTCTTATACAGGGCCTAGCAAGAAAGCCTATCAAGTACAAAGTGTTTAGAGCTAAGCACTTTCAGAAGATCGATGGTGATGTGCATTACACAGACCAACGATAGAGCTTAAACATCTTTTAAGCATTTTATTTATTTATTTATTTTTGTGGAAAGAACACTGAGCATGAAATGTACCTTCTTAACACAATTTTTTTTTCAATTTCAACTTTTATTTTAGATTCATGGCGTGCATGTGCAGGTTTGTTATATGGGCATATTTCACGATGCTGAAGTGTGGGATAAGAATGATCTTATCACTCAGGTAGTAAGCATAATACACAATGGGTAGTTTTTTAACCCATGCTCCCCTCCCCACCTCTGCCCTCTAGTAGTCCCCAGTGTCTACTGTTCTCATCTTTATGTCCATGTATACCCAATGTTTAGCTCCCACTTAGGACATGTGGCATTTGGTTTTCTGTTTCTGTGCTAATTTGATTAGGATAATGGCCTCCAGCTACATCCATGTTGTTGCAAAGGACAAGATTTTTTTCCTTTTTTCATGGTTGTGTAGTATTCTACGGTGTACACATACCACACTTTCTTTATCCAGTCCATCACTGATGGGCACCTAGGTTGTGAAACTGGGCCCCCTACTTATCACCAAAAACCAAAATTAACTCAAGATGGATTACTAAATGTGAAACCTCAAACTCTAAAAATGCTAGGAAAAAAACCTAGGAAATACCCTTCAGGACATCAGACTGCAAAGAATTTATGCTAAGTCCACAAAAGCAATTGCAAGAAAGACAAAAATTCACAAGTGGGATCTAATTAAAATAAAAAGTTTCTGCACAGCAAAGGAAACTATCCACAGAGAAAACAAACAACCTACAGAACAAGAGAAAAATTCTGCAAACTATGCATCTGACAAAGGGCTAACATCCAACATCTATGAGGAATTTAAACATATCAACCCGCCAAAAACAAATAACTCCTTTAAAAAGTGGCCAAAGGATATGTACAGGCACTTCTCAAAAGAAAACAGATAAATGCCCAACAAACATAGGAAAAATGTTCAATATCACTAATAACCAGAGAAATACAAATCAAAACCACAAAGAGATACCATCTCACACTGGTGAAAAGTCAGAATGGCTTTTATTAAAAAGTCAAAAAATAATAGATGCTGGTGAGGTTGTGGAGAAAAGGGAATGCTTATACACTCTTGGTGGGAATTTAAATTAGTTCAGCCACTATGGAAAGCAATTTGGAGATTCCTCAAAGAACTAAAAACAGAATTACCATTCAACCCAGCAATCCCATTGCTGTGTACATACCCAAAGGAAAATAAATCATTCTACCAAAAAGACATATATGTACTCATGTGTTCACTGCTGCATTATTAACAATAACAAAGCCATGGAATCTTAACACTTTTTAAGTGTACAATACATTGTTGACTATAGGTACGAGATACAGCAGATCTCTAGAACTTATCTTGCTTAGTGAGACTTTATGCTTATCGATTATTAAGTCTTCATTATACCCTATAAGTAGAATCATGCAAAATTTGTCTTTCTGCAACTGCTCATTTCAGTTAACATAATGTCCTCAAAGTTTATCCATGTTTTCACATATTGTCAAATGTTCTTTTTTAAGATCAAATAGTATTCCATTGTATGCATAGACCTCATTTTCTTTTTTCTTTTTTTTAATATACTTTAAGTTCTAGGGTACATGTGCACAATGTGCAGGTTCATTACATAGGTATACATGTGCCATGTTGGTTTGCTGTACCCATTAACTCGTCATTCACATTGGGTATTTCTCCTAATGCCATCATTCCCCCATTCCACCACCCCATGGCAGGCCCTGGTGTGTAATGTTCCCCTCCCTGTGTCCAAGTGTTCTTGTTGCTCAATTCTTGCCTATGAGTGAGAACATACGGTGTTTGGTTTTCTGTCCTTGTGATAGTTTGCTCAGAATGATAGTTTCAGCTTCATCCATGTCCCTGCAAAGGACATGAACTCATCCTTTTTATAGCTGCATAGTGATCCATGGTGTAAATGTGCCACATTTTCTTTCCATCACTGATTAACATCTGGGTTGGTTTCAAGTCTTTGCTATTGTGAATAGTGTACAATAGACATATGTGTGCATGTGTCTTTATAGTAGCATGATTTATAATCCTTTGGGCATATACCCAGTAATGAGATCACTCTGTCAAATGATATTTCTAGTTCTAGATCTTTGAGGAATCGCCACACTGTCTTCCACAATGGTTGAACTGATGTACACTCCTACCAACAATGAAAAAGCGTTTCTATTTCTCCATATCCTCTCCAGCATCTGTTGTTTCCTGACCTTTTAATGATTGCCTTTCTGACTGGTGTGAGATGGTATCTCATTGTGGTTTTGATTTGCATTTCTCTGATGACCAGTGATGAGCATTTTTTTATGTGTCTGTTGGCTGGAGAAATGTCTCCTTTTGAGAAGTGTCTGTTCGTATACATTGCCCACTTTTTGATGGAGTTGTTTGAATTTTCTTGTAAATTTATTTGAGTTCTTTGTAGATTATGGATATTAGCCTTCTGCCAGATGGGTAGATTGCAAAACTTTTCTCCCATTCTGTAGGTTGCCTCTTCACTCTTATGGTAGTTTCTTTTGCTGCACAGAAGCTCTTTAGTTTAATGAGATCCCATTTGTCTATTTTGACTTTTGTTGCCAATGCTTTTGGTGTCTTAGTTATGAGGTTCTTACCCATGACTATGTACTGAATGGTACTTCTTAGGTTTTCTTCTAGGGTTTTTATGGTTTCAGGTCTAACATTTAAGTCTTTAATCCATCTCAAATTAATTTTTGTAGAAGGTGTAAGGAAGGGATCCAGTATCAGCTTTCTAAATATGGCTAGCCAATTTTCCCAGCACCATTTATTAAATAGGGAATCCTTTCCTGATTGCTTGCTTGCAGGTTTGTCAAAGATCAGGTGGTTGTGGCTGTGTGGTGTTATTTCTGAGGCCTCTGTTCTGTTCCTTTGGTCTGTATCTCTGTTTTGGTACCAGTACCATGCTGTTTTGGTTATTGTAGCCTCATAGTATAGTTTGAAGTCAGATAGCATGATGCCTCCAACTTTGTTCTTTTGCTTAGGATTGTCTTGGCAATGAGGGCTTTTTTTTTTTTTTTTTTTTTTTTTTTTGGGTTCCATATGAACTTCAAAGTAGTTTTTTCCAATTCTGTGAAGAAAGTCATTGGTAGCTTGATGGGGATGGCATTGAATCTATAAATTACCTTGAGCAGTATGGCCATTTTTATGATATTGATTCTTCCTATCCATGAGCATGGAATGTTCTTCCATTTGTTTGTGTCCTCTTTTAATTCATTGAGCAGTGGTTTGTAGTTCTCCTTGAAGAGGTCCTTCACATCCCTTATAAGTTGGATTCCTAGGTATTTTATTCTCTTTGGAGCAATTGTGAATGGGAATTCACCCATGATTTGGCTCTCTATTTGTCTGTTATTGGTGTATAGGAATGCTTGTGATTTTTGCACAAGGATTTTGTATCCTGAGACTGCTGAAGTTGCTTGTCAACTTAAGGAGATTTTGGGCTGAGACGATGGGTTTTTGTAGATATACAATTATGTCATTTACAAACAGGGACAATTTGACTTCCTCTTTTCCTAACTGAATACCCTTTATTTCTTTCTCTTGTCTGATTGTCCTGGCCAGAACCTCCAACATTATGTTGAATAGGAGTGGTGAGAGAGGGCATCCCTGTCTTGTGTCAGTTTTTAAAGGGAATGCTTCTAGTTTTTGCCCATTCAGTATGATATTGGCTATGGGTTTGTTATAAATAGCTCTTATTAGTTTGAGATGCGTTCCATCAATACCTAGTTTATTAAGAGTGTTTAGCATGAAGGGCTGTTGAATTTTGTTGAAGGCCTTTTCTGCATCTATTGAGATAATCATGTGGTTTTTGTCATTGCTTCTGTTTATGTGATGGATTACGTTTATTGATTTGCATATCTTGAACCAGCCTTGCATCCTAGTGATGAAGCCGAATTGATCATGGTGGATAAGCTTTTTGATGTGCTGCTGGATTTGGCTTGCCAGCATTTGATTGAGGATTTTCACATCGATGTTTATCAGGGATATTGGCCTAAAATTCTTTTTTTGATGTTGTGTCTCTGCCAGGCTTTGATATCAGGATGATGCTGGCCTCATAAAATGAGTTAGAGAGGATTCCCTCTTTTTCTGTTGATTGGAATAGTTTCAGAAGGAATGGTACCAGCTCCTCTTTGTACCTCTGGTAGAATTCATCTGTGAATCCATCTGGTTCTGGACTTTTCTTAGTTGGTAGGATGTTAATTAATGCCTCAATTTTGGAGCCCATTATTGGTCTATTGAGAGATTCAACTTCCTCTTGGTTTAGTCAAGGAAGGGTGTATGTGTCCAGGAATTTATCCATTTCTTCTAGATTTTCTAGTTTACTTGCATAGAGATGTTTATAGTATTCTCTGACGGTAGTTTGTATTTCTGTGGGGTCGGTGGTGATATCCCCTTTATCAATTATTATTGTGTCTATTTGATTCTTCTCTCTTTTCTTCTTTATTAGTCTTGCTAGTGGTCTATCAATTTTGTTGATCTTTGTCATGAAATATATGTATTGCCCATTCGTATGTCCAGAATGATATTGCCTAGCTTGTCTTCCAGAGTTTTTATAGTTTTGGTTTCACATTTATGTCTTTAATCTATCTTGAGTTGATTTTTATATATGGTGGAAGGAAAGGATCCAGTTTCAATCTTCTGCCTATGGCTAGCCAGTTATCCTAGCACCACTGAATAGGGCGTCCTTTTCCTATTACTTGTTTTTGTGAATTTTGTCTATGATCAGATGGTTGTAAGTGTGTGGCATAATTTCTAGGCTCTCCATTCTTTTCCTCTGGTCTATGTGTCTGTTTTATACCAGTACCATGCTGTTTTGGTTACTGTAGCCCTGTAGTATAGTTTGAAGTCAGGTAGTGTGATTCTTCCTGCTTTGTTCTTTTTGCTTAGAATCACTTTGGCTATTTGGGGTCTTTTTGGTTCCATATAAATTTTATAATAGTTTTTTCTAGTTATGTGAAGAATGTTATTAGTAGTTTGATAGGAATTACATTGAATCTATAGATTGCTTTGGGTGGTATGTCCATTTTAATGATATTGATTCTTTCTATCATGACCATGGATGTTTTTCCATTTGTTTTTGTCATCTTTCATTTCTTTGAGCAGTTTTGTGTAATTCTCATTATAGAGATCTTTCGTCTCTCTGTTTAGCTGTATTCCTGGGTATTTTATTCTTTTTGTGGCAATTGTGAATGGGATTGTGTTCCTAATTTAGCTCTCAGCTTGGCTTTTTCCAGTGCATAGGAATGCTAGTGGTTTTTGTGTGTTCATTTTATATCCTGAAACTTTTCTGGTATCTACAAATTCAACACAATCCCCGTCAAAATACCACCATCATTCTTTACAGAATTAGAAAAAATAATTCTAAAATTCATGTGGAACAAAGACAGAGCCCACATAGCTAAAACAAGGCTAAGCAAAAAGAACAAACCTGGAGACATCACATTACCTGATTTTAAACTATACTATAAAGCCATAGTCACCAAAACAGCATGGTACTGGTTTAAAAAAAAAAAATTGACGCATAGTCCAATGGAACAGAACAGAGAACCCAGAAATAAACTCAAATACATACAGCCAACTGATCTTTGACAAAGTAAACAAAGAACATAAAGTGGGGAAAGGACACCTTTTCCAATAAATGGTGCTGGGATAATTGACTAGCCACATGTAGGAGAATGAAACTGGATCCTCATCTCTCACCTTATATAAAAATCAACTCAAGATGGATTAAAGACTTAAACCTAAGACCTGAAACTATAAAAATTCTAGAAGATAATATCAGAAAAACCCTTCTAGACATTTGCTTAGGCAAGGATTTCATGACCAAGAATCCAAAAGCAAATGCAATAAAAACAAAGATAAATAGCTAGGACTTAATTACACTAAAGAGCTCTTGCATGGCAAAAGGAACAGTCAGAAGAGTAAATAGACAATCCACAGAATGTGAGAAAATCTTCACAATCTATACATCTGATAAAGGACTTATATCTAGAATCTACAACGAACTCATATCAGTAAGAAAACAAACAGTCCCATCAAAAAGAGAGCTAAGGACAGGAATAGACAATTATCAAAAGAAGATATACAGATGGCCAATAACATATGAAAAAATGCTCAACATCACTAATGGTCAGGGAAATGCAAATCAAAACTACAACGTGATACCATCTTACTCCTGCAAGAATGGCCATAATCCAAAAACAGTAGATGTTGGCATGGATGCGGTGAACAGGTAACACTTCTACACTGCTGCCAGGAATGTAAACTCGTACAGCCCCTATGGAAAACAGTGTGGAGATTTCTTAATGCATTAAAAGTAGAACTACAATTTGATTCAGCAATCCCACTACTGGGTATCTACCCAGAGGAAAAGAAGTCGTTATTTGAAAAAGACACTTGCACACGCATGTTTATAGCACCACAATTCACAATTGCAAAATCGTGGAAAAAACTCAAATGCCCATCAATCAATGAGTGGATAAAGAAACTGTGGTATATATGTATAATGGAATACTACACAGCAATAAAAAGCAATGAATTAATAGCATTCACAGTAACCTGGATGAGATTGGAGACTATTGTTCTAAGTGAAGCAATTCAGGAATTGAAAACCAAACATCATATGTTCTCACTGATATGTGGGAGCTAAGCTACGGAGATTCAAAGGCATAAGAATGATACAATGGACTTTGGGGACTTGTTGGGGAAGAGAGGGGAGTGAGTAAGGGATAAAAAGCTAAATATTGTGTGGTGTATACTGTTTCAGTAATAGGTGCAGCAAAATCTCACAAATCACCATTAAAGAACTTACTCATGTAACCAAATACCACCCGTAACCTAATAACTTATGGAAAAATAAATTTAAAAAGGAAACGTTTCTGAAGTTGCTTAGGGAACTTTGGGGCCAAGGCTACTGGGTTTCCTAGATATGGAATCATGTCGTTTGCTGACAGGGATGGTTTGACTTCCTCTCTTCTTATTTGGACCCTTTATTTTTTTCTCTTGCCTGATTGGTCTGGCCAGGACTTCCAGTATATGTTGAATAGAGGCGGTAATAGAAGGCATTTTTGTCTTCTCCTGGTTTTCAAGGGAAATGCCTGCAGATTTTGCCAATTTGGTATAATGTTGGCTGTGGGTTTGTCATAGATGGCTCTTATTATTTTGAGGTATACTCCTTTGATGGCTAGTTTGATGAGGATTTTTAACAGGAAGTGATGTTGGATTTTATTTAAAGTCTTTTCTGTATCTATTGAGATGATCAAGTGGTTTTGGTCTTTAGTTCTGTTTATTTGATATGATTATTGATTTGAGTATGTTGAACCATACTTGCATTCCAGGGATGAAGCCTACTTGATCATGGTGGATTAGCTTTTTGATGTGCTGTTGTATTCCATTTGCTAGTATTTTTTTGAGGATTTTTGTGTCAATGTTCATGAAGGATATTGATCTACAGTTTTATTTTTTTGTTGTGTCTCTGTCAGGTTTTGGTATCATGATGATGCTGGCCTCATAGAATGAGTTAGAGAGGAATTCCTCCTCCTCAGTTTTTTCAAATAATTTCAGTAGGACTGGTACCAGTTCTTCTTTGTACATCTGGTAGAATTTGGATGTGAATCCATCTGTTCCCGGGCTTTTTTTTGGTTGGTAGGCTATTTATTATTGATTTAATTTTGGAACTCATTATTGGTCTGTTCAGGAAAACAATTTCTTCCTGGTTCAGTCTTGGGAGAGTGTTTGTGCCCAGGAATTTATCCATTTCTTCTGGATTTTCTAGTTAGTGTGCATAGAGGTGTTCATAGTACTTTCTGATGTTATCTGTATTTCTGTGGGGTCAGTGGTAATATCCCCTTTGTTGTCTCTAATTGTGTTTATTTGAATTGTCTCTCTTTTCTGCTTTATTAGTCTAGCTAGTGGTCTATCTTATTAATTTTTTTAAAAAAAACAGTGCCTGGATTCATTGATCTTTAGAATGGATTTTTGTGTCTCAATATCCTTCAGATCAGCTCTTATTTCTGTTAATGTCTTCTGCTAGCTTTGGGGTTTTCTCTTGTGTCTCTAGTTCTTTTAGTTATAATGTTGGGTTGTTAATTTGAAGTATTTCTAACTTTTTGATGTGGTGTTCAGTGCTGTAAATTTTCCTCGTAACACTACCTTACTGTTTCACAGAGATTCTGGTATGTTATATCTTTGTTCTCATTAGTTTCAAAGAACTTCTTCATTTCTGCCTAAATGTCATTATTTATTTCCAAATCATTTAGGAGCATGTTGTATAATTTCCATGTATTTGTATGGTTCTGAGCAATTTTCTTAGCCTTGAGCTTTATTTTTATCATACTGTGGTCTGAGAGAATGGTTGGTATAATTTTGGTTCTTTTGCATTTGCTGAGGAAGGGTTTATGTCGGATTATGTGGTCGATTTTAGAGTCTGTGACATGTGGCAATAAAAATAATGTATACTCTGATATTTTTAGTTGGGCAGTTCTGTAGGTGGCTATTAGGTCCATTTGGTCCAGTGTTGAGTTCAGATCTTGATTATCTTTGTTAATTTTTTGTCTTGACAATCTGTCTAATACTGTCAGTGTGGTGTTGAAGTCTGCCACTATTATTGCATAGGGGTCTAAGTCTCATTGAAGATCTTTAAAAACTTGCTTTATGAATCTGAGTACTCCTGTGCTGAGTGAAAATATATTTAGGATAGTTTGATCCTTTTGTTGAATTAAGCTCTTCACCATTATGTAATGGCCTTCTTTGTCTTTTTTGATCTTTGTTGGTTTAGTCTGTTTTATCTGATAGTCTGTTTTATCTGAAATTATAACAGCAACCCTGGCTAGTGTATGTTTTGTTTTCTGTTTGCTTTGAGAAAGAAAGGAAGAGGGAAGGAAGAGGGAGGGGAGGGGAGGGGTGAAGGGGAGGGAAGGGAGGGTAGAAGAGGGGAGGGGAGGGGAGGGGAAGGGAGGAGAAGGGAGGGAAGGGGAGAGATTGGGCCCTCAATCTCTTCTGGCTTGTAGAGTTTCTGTTGAAAAGTTTGCTGTTAGACTGTTGGACTTCTCTTTGTAGGTGGCCTGTCCTTTCCCTCTACTGTCTTTAACATTTTTTCTTTCATTTTGACTTTGGAGAATCTGATGATTATATTTTTTGCTGGTAAAATTCTTGTAATGTGTTTGTGAGGGTTCTCTGCATTTCCTGAATTTGAATGTTGTCCTGTTCCCTGAATTTAAATGTTAGTGTCTCTAGCTAGGTTGGAGAAATTCTCGTAGATTATATCATGAAACATGTTTTCCAAGTTGCTTTCATTATCTCCATCTCGTTCAGTGATATCAGTGAGACATAGATTCAATCTCTTTACATAATTCCATATTTCTTGAACATTTTGTTCATTCCTTTTCATGCTTTTGTTGTTGTTGTTATTGTTGTCTGACTGTTTTATTTGAGAAAGCCAGTCTTCAAGCTCTGAGATTACTTCCTCAGCTTGGGCTATTCTACTGTTAATACCTGTGATTGAATTGTGAAATTCTAGTAGTATGCTTTTCATCTCTATCAGGTCAGTTACGTTATTTTCTATTCTGGATATTTTGGTATTTTGTCTGTCAGATCCTGTATTATTTTGTCATGATTCTTAATTTCCTTAGATTGGGTTTTGCCATTCTCTTGAATCTCAATGATCTTCCTTCCTATCCATACTCTGAATTCTATTTCTGTCATTTCAGACATCTCAGCTCGATTAAGAACCCTTGCTGGAGAACTTGTTTGGTCTTTTGGAGGGAAAAAGATACTATGACTTTTTGAATTGTCAGAGTTACTGCTCTGGTTCTTTCTCATCTTTGTGGGTTGATATTCCTTTAATCATTGAAGTTGTTGTCCTTTAGATGAATATTTTTTTCCTTTTATCCTCTTTAATGACCTTGTGGGTTTGACTTGGTACAAGTGGGTTAGGCTGATTGGTTTTGTTTCTGGGAGACTACAGGGGACTAAGGCTCAGCTCAGGATTCCTGGACTGTGTACTTTAACTCTGGAGGACTGGTACTAAGCCCCAGCTTTGTTCTCTGGCTCCAAGTAGTTAGAAACTAGCTGTGCTGGAGGAGCTGAGGCCCTCATGGACACTGGTCACATTCCAATGAGTGGTGCCAGCCAAAGCACTTCACAGGGTAGTGGTGGTATAATTCATCCTTGTTCATATGTGCCAGCAGCAGTGGGGTGCATGCTTGTCAAGTGGGGTATGAGCGTTCACAGCAGTGGCAGTGACAGCATAGCTTGGGAAGGAGTGGCAACTGTATGTGTTCATCCTAGTAGTGATATTAGCATGGGGGCAGGACGCTGATGGATGCAGGACTGTGCACACCCTCTGTGCATGCTTACATGGGCAGCTGTGGCTGCTCAGGGCTAGTACAAGTCCACTGTTCTCCATGCCTAGCTTTGTGCAGGTGACAGTGTTAGTGCAGGGACATGGTGCTTGAAGGGGCAAGACTGCCAGCTCCATGCTCACCAATACTCCAATGACAGTAGTGGTGTGGCCAGAAGACAGGGGGGTGGAGTGCACTCATACTGGCAGCAGTGGCATGGCAGGATGCACTTGCACACATATGCTGATGGATAAGGGAAGGCAAAGTCTGTCCGCATACACATATGCCAGCAAAGCCATGTAGGTGGTGGGCATGGGTAAGCATGCAGGCAAAGCAGCACAGAGGAGGCTACCATCAGGGGAGGGCACAAGCAGGCTGATGCTTGTCCGTGGGGGCTGTTTTGCTGGAGCATTCTGCCAGTCAGGGGCAGTCCAGGGCAGGAGCTATGATATACTGGGCAGGCCAGGTTGGGGCCTCAGGAGAGGCCAGCTGATAAAGGGGTGCTCAAGTCAGATCAGCCTTGCTTCTTGTGCAAGACCACTCTGCATAGCTCAGGTCCAATAGTTCCCCTAGGGCTAAAGTATCCTATGGGAACAAGTCAAGCCTAGGGGGATGGGTGTCCATGGTCATGCTCCATTATAGATGCTCTCACACCAAATGCTCTGGGCTCCCCACCAGCTGGAGTTCTGCCCCTACCACTTCGCTAAGTAGCTCTCCCTGCCAACTGAAGTGTGTGTGATGGGCAAGGGGTCTCCTCCTGCCAGCATTCCAGAGGCCCATGGCAAGAGTGGGTTGCTCTTTGCTTGTTCAACTCATGCCTTTCACAGAAGTCATTGGGGGCCAGGATTGAGTCCCGGTGCATGGTAGCCCCATGCAGGTTCCCAGCTTCCTCCCACTTCGGCCCAGCATCTGTATCTTCCAGGTTTTTATATCAAGGTTATACTGGTGTCATAGAATTTGTTGGAAAATATTTCTTTTCTTTTCTTTTCTTTTTTCTATTTTCCTGAAGAATTCACGTAAAGTAGATGTTATTTTCTTCTCAAGTGTTTCATAGAATTCATTGGGAAAGCCATCTGGAAGTTGTTTTACTTGTGGGAAGGTTTTCTTTAATACGTAGAAGTTTATCCATATATTCTTTTCACTCTTGTGCTGATTTAGTGTGCTGTGTTTTTATCTGAATTTATACATTTCATCTATATTTTCATATACATTGGTAAAAATACTATATAATATGTCTTTAATGCTTGTGGAATCTGTAGTGATGTTGCCTATTTCATTCTTAATATTAATGATGTGATTATCTCTTTTCCCTTCATTAGTCTAGCAAGAAGTTTTTCCATTTTATTTGTCTTTACAAAGGAACAGTTTTGGCATTTTAAAGTCTTAAACAGAAGTCATTTTAAAGTCTTCTGTAGTTTGTTTTCTATTTTATTAATTTCTGCTCTTATATTTGTTATTGCCTTCCTTCTGTTAATTTCTATTCACTTTGTTGTTCTTTTTCTAACTTTTTGAGGGATGTATTTACATCATTGATTTTTAGTTTTTCTTATTTTCTAATATACTAAATTAACAGTATAACTTTCATTTTAAACATGACTTTTGCTAGCTTGTACATTTGATTTAATATGTCATATTTTAATTACCATTAAATTAAAATAGATCTTTTTATTTCCTTTGTTTTTCTTCTGTGACCCACAGATTAAGTTAAAATGTATTGCATAATTTTCAGCTCTATGGTCATATTCTTATCTTTTGTTATTCATTCAGAGGTTAATTACTCTGTAGTCAGAGAATATATTTTGTACTATTTTCATCATTTGAAATGTGTTGAGAATTGTTTCATGATATAACAAATAAAGAATTTTTATAAAAGTTATTTTTGCTCTAGAAAAGCAAAATGCAAAATACTACATGTGTATTTTGCAGATATTGTGTGAAGCATTCAGTGTATGTCAATTAGCTTCAATTGGTTAATATTGTTTTTCAAGTCTTTTATATTCTTATGGATATTTTGCTATTTATTCTTAGATATATGAAACCTTGATACTACGTGGATTTTTCGATTTCTCCTTTTTATTTCTGTCCATTTTGTTGCTTGTATTTTAAAGCTTTTATTAACCACATGCAAATTTAAAATTTTTGTGTTTTTTTAATTATACTTTTGTCATTGTAAAATTTCCTTCATTATCTCTAATAATATGTTATTTCTTAAACAGCTACTTTGATTTTAACATATTAATATTGCATTATCAACTTTCTTTGTTTTAGGATTAACATATCTTTGACTTGTATTGTAAAAAGCTATAGCTTTTAATTTTTAAATTAAGTCTGGCAGTTATTATTTTTAATTGGCATAACTATTAACCTACCTGTATTTTAATTATTTTTTTTTAATTTCGGCATCCAATCTTTATTGTATTACTTATTTTCTATTTGTTTTACAGAATTTGTGTCTTTTTGTCTTTTCAATAATTTTTTTAAATTTGTAGTTTTGTTCTGAAATTCTCCACCTTGTCACTTAGTTCTCTGAATATCTCAATCATAATTATATTAAAGTCAAAGATGACTACATAGATTCCTAAGCAGGTAGAAGGGATAAAAGCTAAAGCACAGTTGGAGGAGCTGGCCCTAGAAAGGAAGGAAGGCCCCTCTAGTTCAGTGGCTTTTTTCCTGTCTAAACACAATACACAATACACAATAAAAAATACTGTTTCAATTTCTTGTCACAACCCGGGAAAATTATACGTTTAGATGTTTAAAAAATGAGTTTAGATCATTTATCTTTCTGCTGTTCTTTTTCAATTTGTATAAAATTATAAATATATTTGAGTTTGTTAAAACTTGCCTATAAAATCATCTGGGTTTATAACTTTTTCTTAGGAAGACTTTTAACTACCAGTTCAATTTATATATTGATAAGAGGGCTATTCAGGTTTTCTTAATCATTTTTTATAAATTACTGTTCCTAGGCTTTCCATTTTTGTCTATGTTTTTAAATCTAATCATTCAAAATCATTTATAGTATTCTTTTACTCTACTGTGTCCCTTATTATGACCTTTTTTCGTTCTTATTTGTATGTATGCTCTCTTATTTATACATGAGAGATCTCAGTAGAGGTCTACTTAGTAGTCTTTACCAAAAAAACAACATTTAGCTTTAACGTTCTATCACTTTTATGTTTATTTCTCTTTCATTCGTTTTTGCTTTACCTTTATTATACTTCTATGCATGCTTTGGGTTTATTTATATATTTTATGTGGCTTAAAATTTTTAGTTTCAGCAAATTTTTTTCAGACTTACTTTTTTGTATTATAAAACATATGGAATAAAAACTAACAACCTTTTATTTGAGGTTATCAATTTTTCTCTGCTTCCTGCATCCCACAAATTTTATAAGGCTTTCATTCAGATATATGTATCTATTTTTATTATAATTTTTTTCTTTGACTCATGAATTATTTAGCAGTGAGTTTTAAAATTCTCTCTATATGGTTATTTATTTATTTATATTTTTGTAATTAAGTTTTAGTTTCAACGTATTTTATTCAGAAAATGTGATCTGATTACATTTTCCTGGAATCTTTTTTGAAAATTGTTTTTTATGATTTATTTTTCTAAATGTTTCAATGTTTTCAATTATTAGGTGCATACTTCTATATGTAGTGAAAAAAATCAAATTTGTTTTGTTTATATTTCTTGGATTTTCCATAATCTTTTTTGATTTACCTGCTAGTAATTGAGAATTAGATGTAGAATTGTCATTTTTACCTTAAGGTCCATAAAATCTTATGAAAATACTACATTTTAAAATTCTTTTATTGAGCACATATAAGCATAGAATTGTTTTAAGCTTCTTGGTTATTGAACCTTTTATCGTTATATCATTATATAATAAATCTGAAATGTATATGATATTAAGCTTCTCTAGTGTTCTGTTGGCAGATTTTTCTCTTCCTTTTACTTTCAGTCTTTTCATGTACTTATGTTTTATGGATATCTCTCAAAAATAACTTGTAGCTGAACTGTCATTAAAATGTATAGTTTCTTTTAACTGTATGTTTTTAGTCTAAATTTGTGAATTTTGGTTAACTTGAGCTTCTTTCCACCTTTTTATTTGGTGTTTTCTATTTGTTCCAGTTTTTTAACTTTCTTTTTCTTCTTGCATTTTAAATTGCATTTCTCTTTTTTGTTTGATTCCATTTGTTTTATTTTGCTAAACTAAAAGTTCTGCCCTCCATTTCTAATTTTTCAATCAGTTATTATTTAAATTGTACAATGCATAAAGTCTTAAAGTTAAATTCTTTATCTTTATTGTGAAAAATGCAGTTCTCTTCCAACTCACATGCCAGTATTTTTCAACATTTTATGTTTTTTTAATCCCCAAAATGACATATTATCATTATTATTATATAAACAGTACTAGTCTACGTTTACCTGCATATTATCTGATCTCTTTGCTCATTATTCCTTCTTTTATTGCAGACTTTCTTATTGGAATTATCTCTCTGATTCCTGAAGTGCATACTTTTGAGATTCGTTTAAAGAACATATATTGATAGTAACCTTGCCAGTCCCAGCTACTCAGACTATGAAACAACTTTAGTCCCTTTGTATCCTGGCTTACAATTGGAATCTCAGGCTCAACTCTTTTCGCTTGTTGGTCTAAGGTTTAGCTTTCTTTCTGCAGTGTCCTGCACTCAGGTCTCATTGCAAGGCTAATATTTGAAGTTGCTTTTAAGATGAAATCACTTTTTTGTACTTGCTCTTGAAAAAGTTCCTACTAGCTCTTTTTCATCTCACTGTTTTTTGTCACTTAGTTCTTATTTTGTCCTAGCAATTCATTGAAAATTCTACTTTACCCAAATCTAGTTGTGTACAATGGAGGGACCTTCAGAATATTTAATCTACATTACTGCCTGGGGGTGACTGCTGTTGATTGATGGGCCTCTTACATATACTTTCATGCTATAAATGACATTATTTTTGAGGATGAAACAATTGGTGTATCTCTGCCATCTGGCTGTTTCTGATGAAGCATGGCTATAACATGAAGTATCTGTGGTTAAAAAAAAAAGGCAGTGATTTCTATTTATCGTGTTATACTAACACAAACTCAGACTTCAAGGATTCATTAACCTTCGCTATTCTCTATTTCTCCTGAGTCTTACCTTTATCTGGTAGGCCATGAAGTGTTGTAGTAATTATAATCTTTTATGTCTGTAAAACATGTTAGAAATTGAGTAACTCTATAGCTCTTCCTTTGTTTTTGGAGTACTTATATCTTACATTTCTGTGATGAATGTCAGAAGCAGTAATGAAAGAATGTGACACTTTGTGTTCCTATTTGACATCTCTTTTCCTTTCCCAGCCCATGAGCTTCTTCCTCCTTCCTAAGAGCTAATTCACTGCCAACACCATCTTATTTACTTACAGGGCTCTGGAAGCCATTTTCAAACATGAGCTTGGCTGCAAATGATTGGATTAGGGGGGATATCCTGATCAAATCTGAGCCAATCAAGTTCTTTTTAGGGGAATTGGAATTGGAAGACAATAGAATTAGAGACTGAAAGAATTAGAGTTAGCCTGGGCTGCAGGGCTGCCTTACCTCAAAGCTTGCCCTTTTCAGGATGGCCCATATCCATTTCTGATCATAGTCCGGAGTTTAAAAAGTTAGGAAAATTTAGATAAGCTTTATATACTCCACAGTTCCTCATGAGTTTAACCAAAAGTTTGCCAGATCTGTATCACAATTCAAATTCCTCTAAAAGGAAGAGATACAGAAACAATATCTGCAAAATGCTACTACTATAGTCTAAAGTTGCACAGGTTCCTAACCTCTGGAAGACTTGATTTTTTTATTTTTTCATGGACCACATAAGATAATGTGGGGAACATGAAGCTATGCTACCTAGATCCCTCTTTTTTAGTTTTTCTTTTTCTTTGTTTTAAGACAGGGACTTGCTGTTTCACCCAGGCTAAAGTGCAGTGGTGAGATCCCAGCTCACTGCAACCTTAAACTCCTAGGCTCAAATGATCAGCCTGCCTCAGCCTTCTGAGTAGCTAGGACTCCAGATGTGTGCCATCATGCCTGGCTAAATTTTATTTTTATTTTTTTGTAGAGATAGGGTCTCACTGTGTTGCCAAGGTTGATCCATCTTCAAAAAAGTCCTGTTGCCCTAACTGCCAAGAATGGTCTCAGCTCAGCCAGAGTTAGCCTGGGCTGCAGGGCTGCCTTACCTCAAAGCTTGCCCTTTTCAGGATGGCCCATATCCATTTCTGATCATAGTCCGGAGTTTAAAAAGTTAGGAAAATTTAGATAAGCTTTATATACTCCACAGTTCCTCATGAGTTTAACCAAAAGTTTGCCAGATCTGTATCACAATTCAAATTCCTCTAATGCTTCCACCTTCTTATTTCCACAGGCACTGACCTCTAAGAAATTTCTTTACACACCAAATTGCATCTCACCATCGGCTTCTGGGGAACCCGACTTGCAACACTCAGTATATGTCCAATAATTTGCTCTTATAGTTTTAATCTAAATTGAGTTGGTTCTGTCACTTGCAACCGAGAGTATTAAGACTTTCTAGTATTTACATAGTGAGTAGCATAGGTGATCAGCAGGGGATGTTTAGCAGCTTTGAGAATATCCTGACTGGATGTTGAATGTATTTAAATGTTTCCCTTAGGACAGGGGGTAACATTTACAATTACTTGAATCACTCCAATTCAGATTAAATTATATTAGCCCTTATATATAAAATGCTTTACTCTTTGGAGAACACTTTCAAAAATCATGTATATTCTGTTTATCTTTATAAACCTACAATCCAGCACAATTACCAGAACAAGCTTGAGTATTTATTATTTCTATGGGTTAAGAACTTTTCAAGTTCTTTTAGCTATACAATTTTTTTGTATATTTCAATATTTTGATATATTCAATACATTGTTGTTAACTGTAGTCACCCTACTCTTCCATCAAACATTAAAATTTATTCCTTCTATCTAACTGTACGTTTGGGCATATCAACCAGATTCTCTTCATGCCTCCCTCTCCCTGTACATACGACAATCCCAGCCTCTGATATCTATCATTCTATTCTCTACCTTCATGAAATCAACTTTTTGGCTCTCAAACAAGTAAGAACGTTTGATACTTATCTTTTTGTGCCTGGAGTATTTCATGTAACATAATGACCTCCAGTTCCAACCATGTTGCTGCAAATGACATGATTTCATACTTTCTCATGGTTGAATAGTATTGCATTGTGTATGTAGACCACATTCTCTTTATCCATTTGTCTGTTGATGGACACTTTAGGTTAATCCCATATCTTCGCTATTGTGAATAAGTAATAAACATGAAGGTGCAGGTAGCCCTTTAATATACTGATCTTTTTTTCGATAGGTAAATACCTAGTACTGGGATTGCTGGATCATATGGTTGTTCTGTTTTTAGCTTTTTTTGAGAAATCTCCATACTGTTTTCCATAGTAGCTGTATTAATTTACATTTCTACTAACAGTATATAAAAGTTCTCTTTGCTCTGCATTCTCATCAGCATCTGCTATTTTTTGTCTTTTTAATAATAGCCATTTTTACTGGGGTGAGCTGATATCTCATTGTGGGTTTGATTTGCATTTCCCTGACAATGATTTTGAGTATTTTTATGTACTTGACCATTTGTATGTCTTCTTTTGAAAAATGTTTATTCCTGTCCTTTGCTCTCTTTTTAATGGGAATATTTATTGTTTTTTGTTGAAATGATTGAGTCCTTTGTGTATTCTGGATATTTATCTATCCTTTGATAGACAAATAGCTTGCAAATATTTTCTGACATTCAACAGGTTGCCTCTTCACTGTGATAATGGTTTCCTTTGTTGTTCAGAGCTTTTTCATTGAATATAGTCCCATTTGGTTTTGTTGCCCATGTTTTCGAGGTCTTTTTTTTTTTTTAATTTTATTTATTTTTTTTTAATATTATACTTTGAGTTCTATAGTACATGTGCATAATGTGCAGGTTTGTTACATATGTATACTTGTGCCATGTTGGTGTGCTGCACCCATCAACTCGTCAGCACCCATCAACTCGTCATTTACATCAGGTATAACTCCCAGTGCAATCCCTCCCCACTTCCCCCTCCCCATAATAGGCCCCGGTGTGTGATGTTCCCCTTCCCGAGTCCAAATGATCTCATTGTTCAGTTCCCACCTATGAGTGAGAACATGCGGTGTTTGGTTTTCTGTTCTTGTGATAGTTTGCTAAGAATGATGGTTTCCAGCTGCATCCATGTCCCTACAAAGGACACAAACTCATCCTTTTTTATGGCTGCATAGTATTCCATGGTGTATATGTGCCACATTTTCTTAATCCAATCTGTCACTGATGGACATTTGGGTTGATTCCAAGTCTTTGCTATTGTGAATAGTGCTGCAATAAACATACGTGTGCATGTGTCTTTATAGCAGCATGATTTATAATCCTTTGGGTATATACCCAGTAATGGGATGGCTGGGTCATATGGTACATCTAGTTCTAGATCGTTGAGGAATTGCCATACTGTTTTCCATAATGGTTGAACTAGTTTACAATCCCACCAACAGTGTAAAAGTGTTCCTATTTCTCCACATCCTCTCCAGCACCTGTTGTTTCCTGACTTTTGAATGATTGCCATTCTAACTGGTGTGAGATGGTATCTCATTGTGGTTTTGATTTGCATTTCTCTGATGGCCAGTGATGATGAGCATTTTTTCATGTGTCTGTTGGCTGTATGAATGTCTTCTTTTGAGAAATGTCTATTCATATCCTTTGCCCACTTTTTGATGGGGTTGCTTGTTTTTTTCTTGTAAATTTGTTTGAGTTCTTGGTAGGTTCTGGATATTAGCCCTTTGTCAGATGAGTAGATTGCAAAAATTTTCTCCCATTCTGTAGGTTGCCTGTTCACTCTGATGGTAGTTTCTTTTGCTGTGCAGAAGCTCTTTAGTTTAATGAGATCCCATTTGTCAATTTTGGCTTTTGCTGCCGTTGCTTTTGGTGTTTTAGACATGAAGTCTTTGCCCATGCCTATGTCCTGAATGGTACTACCTAGGTTTTCCTCTAGGATTTTTATGGTATTAGGTCTAACATTTAAGTCTCTAATCCATCTTGAATTAATTTTCATATAAGGAGTAAGGAAAGGATCCAGTTTCAGCTTTCTACTTATGGCTAGCCAATTTTCCCAGCACCATTTATTAAATAGGGATTCCTTTCTCCATTTCTTGTTTCTCTCAGGTTTATCAAAGATCAGATGGCTGTAGATGTGTGGTATTATTTCTGAGGACTCTGTTCTGTTCCATTGGTCTATATCTCTGTTTTGATACCAGTACCATGCTGTTTTGGTTACTGTAGCCTTGTAGTATAGTTTGAAGTTAGGTAGCGTGATGCCTCCAGCTTTGTTCTTTTGACTTAGGATTGTCTTGGAGATGCGGGCTCTTTTTTGGTTCCATATGAACTTTAAAGCAGTTTTTTCCAATTCTGTGAAGAAACTCATTGGTAGCTTGATGGGGATGGCATTAAATCTATAAATTACCTTGGGCAGTATGGCCATTTTCACGATATTGATTCTTCCTATCCATGAGCATGGTATGTTCTTCCATTTGTTTGTGTCCTCTTTTATTTCACTGAGCAGTGGTTTGTAGTTCTCCTTGAAGAGGTCCTTTACATCCCTTGTAAGTTGGATTCCTAGGTATTTTATTCTCTTTGAAGCAATTGTGAATGGAAGTTCATTCATGATTTGGCTCTCAGTTTGTCTGTTACTGGTGTATAAGAATGCTTGTGATTTTTGCACATTAATTTTGTATCCTGAGACTTTGCTGAAGTTGCTGATCAGCTTAAGGAGATTTTGGGCTGAGACAATGGGGTTTTCTAAATATACAATCATGTCATCTGCAAAGAGGGACAATTTGACTTCTTCTTTTCCTAACTGAATACCCTTGATTTCTTTCTCTTGCCTGATTGCCCTAGCCAGAACTTCCAACACTATGTTGAATAGGAGTGGTGAGAGAGGGCATCCCTGTCTTGTGCCAGTTTTCAAAGGGAATTTTTCCAGTTTTTGCCCATTCAGTATGATATTGGCTGTGGGTTTGTCATAAATAGCTCTTATTATTTTGAGGTACATTCCATCAATACTGAATTTATTGAGCATTTTTAGCATGAAGGGCTGTTGAATTTTGTCAAAAGCCTTTTCTGTATCTATTGAGATAATCATGTGGTTCTTGTCTTTGGTTCTATTTATATGCTGGATTATGTTTATTGATTTGCGAATGTTGAACTAGCCTTGCATCCCAGGGATGAAGCCCACTTGATCATGGTGGATAAGCTTTTTGATGTGTTGCTGAATCCAGTTTGCCAGTATTTTATTGAGGATTTTTGCATCAATGTTCATCAGGGATATTGGTCTAAAATTCTCTTTATTTGTTGTGTCACTGCCAGGCTTTGGTATCAGGATGATGTTGGACTCATAAAATGAGTTAGGGAGGATTCCCTCTTTTTCTATTGTTTGGAATAGTTTCAGAAGGAATGGTACCAGCTCCTCCTTGTACCTCTGGTAGAATTCGGCTGTGAATCCATCTGGCCCTGGACTTTTTTTGGTTGGTAGGCTATTGATTATTGCCTCAATTTCAGAGCCTGCTATTGGTCTATTCAGGGATTCAACTTCTTCCTGGTTTAGTCTTGGAAGAGTATAAGTGTCCAGGAAATTATCCATTTCTTCTAGATTTTCTAGTTTATTTGCATAGAGGTGTTTATAGTGTTCTCTGATGGTAGTTTGTATTTCTGTGGGGTCGGTGGTGATAACCCCTTTATCATTTTTTATTGCATGAATTTGATTCTTCTCTCTTTTCTTCTTTATTAGTCTTGCTAGAGGTCTGTCAATTTTGTTGATCTTTTCAAAAAACCAACTCCTGGATTCATTGATTTTTTGGAGGGTTTTTTGTGTTTCTATCTCCTTCAGTTCTGCTCTGATCTTAGTTATTTCTTGCCTTCTGCTAGCTTTCGAATGTGTTTGCTCTTGCTTCTCTAGTTCTTTGAACTGCGATGTTAGAGTGTCAATTTTAGATCTTTCCTGCTTTCTCTTGTGGGCATTTAGTGCTATAAATTTCCCTCTACACACTGCTTTAAATGTGTCCCAGAGATTCTGGTATGTTGTATCTTTGTTCTCATTGGTTTCAAAGAACATCTTTATTTCTGCCTTCATTTCGTTATGTACCCAGCAGTCATTCAGGAGCAGGTTGTTCAGTATCCATGTAGTTGAGTGGTTTTGATTGAGTTTCTTAGTCCTGAGTTCTAGTTTGATTGCACTGTGGTCTGAGAGTCAGTTTGTTATAATTTCTGTTCTTGTACATTTGCTGAGGAGTGCTTTACTTCCAATTATGTGATCAATTTTGGAATAAGTGCAATGTGGTGCTGAGAAGAATGTATATTCTGTTGATTTGGGGTGGAGAGTTCTATAGATGTCTATTAGGTCTGCTTGCTGCAGAGATGAGTTCAATTCCTGGATATCCTTGTTAACTTTCTGTCTCGTTGATCTGTCTAATGTTGACAGTGGAGTGTTGAAGTCTCCCATTATTATTGTATGGGAGTCTAAGTCTCTTTGTAAGTCTCTAAGGACTTGCTTTATGAATCTGGGTGCTCCTGTATTGGGTGCATATATATTTAGGATAGTTAGCTCTTCCTGTTGAATTGATCCCTTTACCATTATGTAATGGCCTTCTTTGTCTCTTTTGATCTTTGATGGTTTAAAGTCTGTTTTATCAGAGACTAGTATTGCAACCCCCGCTTTTTTTTGTTCTCCATTTGCTTGGTAAATCTTCCTCCATCCCTTTATTTTGAGCCTATGTATGTCTCTGCATGTGAGATGGGTCTCCTGAATACAGCAGACTGATGGGTCTTGACTCTTTATCCAGTTTGCCAGTCTGTGTCTTTTAATTGGAGCATTTAGTCCATTTACATTTAAGGTTAATATTGTTACGTGTGAACTTGATCCTGCTATTATGATATTAACTGGTTATTTTGCTCATTAGTTGATGCAGTTTTTTCCTAACCTTGATGGTCTTTACATTTTGGCATGTTTTTGCAATGGCTGGTACCAGTTGTTCCTTTCCATGTTTAGTGCTTCCTTCAGGATCTCTTGTAAGGCAGGCCTAGTGGTGACAAAATCTCTAAGCATTTGCTTATCTGTAAAGGATTTTATTTCTCCTTCACTTATGAAACTTAGTTTGGCTGGATATGAAATTCTGGGTTTAAAATTCTTTTCTTTAAGAATGTTGAATATTGGCCCCCCACTCTCTTCTGGCTTGTAGAGTTTCTGCCGAGAGATCTGCTGTTAGTCTGATGGGCTTCCCTTTGTGGGTAACCCGACCTTTCTCTCTGGCTGCCCTTAAGATTTTTTCATTCATTTCAACTTTGGTGAATCTGGCAATTATGTGTCTTGGAGTTGCTCTTCTCGAGGAGTATCTTTGTGGCATTCTCTGTATTTCCTGGATTTGAATGTTGGCCTGCCCTACTAGGTTGGGGAATTTCTCCTGGATGATATCCTGAAGAGTGTTTTCCAACTTGGTTCCATTTTCCCCCTCACTTTCAGGCGCCCCAATCAGACGTAGATTTTCCAACTTGGTTCCATTTTCCCCCTCACTTTCAGGCGCCCCAATCAGACGTAGATTTGGTCTTTTTACATAATCCCATACTTCTTGCAGGCTTTGTTCATTTCTTTTTCTTCTTTTTTCTTTTGGTTTCTCTTCTCGCTTCATTTCATTCATTTGATCCTCAATCGCTGATACTCTTTCTTCCAGTTGATCGAGTCGGTTACTGAAGCTTGTGCATTTGTCACGTATTTCTCGTGTAATGGTTTTCATCTCTTTCATTTCGTTTATGACCTTCTCTGCATTAATTACTCTAGCCATCAATTCTTCCACTTTTTTTTCAAGATTTTTCATTTCTTTGCGCTGGGTACGTAATTCCTCCTTTAGCTCTGAGAAGTTTGATGGACTGAAGCCTTCTTCTCTCATCTCGTCAAAGTCATTCTCCGTCCAGCTTTGATCTGTTGCTGGCAATAAGCTGCGCTCCTTTGCCAGGGGAGATGTGCTCTTATTTTTTGAATTTCCAGCTTTTCTGCCCTGCTTTTTCCCCATCTTTGTGGTTTTATCTGCCTCTGGTCTTTGATGATGGTGACGTACTGATGGGGTTTTGGTGTAGGTGTCCTTCCTGTTTGATAGTTTTCCTTCTAACAGTCAGGACCCTCAGATGTAGGTCTGTTGGAGATTGCTTGAGGTCCACTCCAGACCCTGTTTGCCTGGGTATCAGCAGCAGAGGCTGCAGAAGATAGAATATTGCTGAACAGCGAGTGTACCTGTCTGATTCTTGCTTTGGAAGCTTTCTCTCCGGGGTGTACTCCACCCTGTGAGGTGTGGGGTGTCAGACTGCCCCTAGTGGGAGATGTCTCCCAGTTAGGCTACTCAGGGGTCAGGGACCCACTTGAGCAGGCAGTCTGTCCCTTCTCAGATCTCAACCTCCGTGTTGGGAGATCCACTGCTCTCTTCAAAGCTGTCAGACAGAGTTGTTTGCATCTGCAGAGCTTTCTCCTGCGTTTGTTATTGTTTACTGTGCCCTGTCCCCAGAGGTGGAGTCTACAGAGACAGGCAGGTTTCCTTGAGCTGCTGTGAGCTCCACCCAGTTCGAGCTTCCCAGTGGCTTTGTTTACCTACTTAAGCCTCAGCAATGGTGGTCGCCCCTCCCCCAGCCTCACTGCTGCCTTGCCGGTAGATCACAGACTGCTGTGGTAGCAATGAGGGACGCTCCGTGGGCGTGGGACCCTCCCGGCCAGGTGTGGGATATAATCTCCTGGTGTGCCCGTTTGCTTAAAGCGCAGTATTGGGGTGGGAGTTACCCGATTTTCCAGGTGTTGTGTGTCTCAGTTCCCCTGGCTAGGAAAAGGTTCCCAGGTGAGGCGATGCCTCGCCCTGCTTCAGCTCCCACTGGTTGGGCTGCAGCAGCTGACCAGCACCGATTGTCCGGCACTCCCTAGTGAGATGAACCCAGTACCTCAGTTGAAAATGCAGAAATCACCGGTCTTCTGTGTCGCTCGCGCTGGGAGTTGGAGACTGGAGCTGTTCCTATTCAGCCATCTTGCTCTGCCCCCAAGAATCGTTTTCGAGGTCTTAGCCATAAAATCTTTGCCTAAACCAAAGTCGTGAAGTGCTTCCCCTATGTTTTCTTCTAGTTGTTTTATATAGTTTCAGGTCTTATGTTCAACTCCATCTTGAGTTAATTTTTCTGTATATTGAGAGATAAGGGTCCAGTTTCATTTTTCTGCATATGGATATGTTACTTTCCCAGCACTATTTGTAGAAAATGGTTCCTTTCCAAAATGTATATTCTTGGCACCTTAGTGAAAAATCAGTGGGCTGTAAGGATGTGGATTTATTTCCGGGTTCTTTATTCTATTCTATTGGTCTCATGTGTCTGTTTTTATACCAATGCCATACTGATCTGGTTACTATATTCTTGTAATATATTTTGAAGTCAGGTAGTGTGATGCCTCCAGCTTTATTCTTTTTGCTCAGGATTGTTTGGGCTATTTGGTTTCTAATTTGATTAGGTAAAAACTTTAGAAGTTTTTTTTTTTTTTTTTTTTTTATTTTTGCAAAAAATGCCATTGGTGTTTTCATAGGAATTGCATTGAATATATAAATTCCTTTGAGTAGTATAGTCATTTTAACAATATTAATTCTTCCAATCCATGAGCATGAGATGTCTTTCCATTTGTATGTGTGCTCTTCAATTTATTTCTTCAGTGTTTTTAATTTTCCTTGTGGAGCTCTTTAACTTGTATGGTTAAATGTGTTTCTCTTTTTTTGTTTTTGTTTTTGTAGCTACTGCAAATGAGATTGCCTTCTTGATTTCTTTTTCAGCTATTTCATTATTTGTCTATAGAAACATTACGGATTTTTTAATGTTGATTGTGGAATTTGTGTCTTACAACTTTACTGAATTTATTCATCCAAACTATGGAGTTTGGGGAGGAGTCTTTATGTTGTTCTAGATGTAAGATCATTTTCTCAGTAAAAAGTGACAATGTGACTCCTTCTTTTCCAATTTGGATGACTTTTATTTCTTTCTCTTGCCTGATTGCTCTGGTTAGAGCTTCTAGTCCTGTGCTGAATAGGAGTGTTGAACATGAGCATCTTCATCTTGTTCCAGTTCCTAGAAGAAAGGCCTTCAGCTTTTCCCCATTCACTATGATGCTAGCTGTGGGTTTGTCATATACTGCCTTTATTATTTTAAATGTCTTTCTTCTATGCCTAGTTTATAGAAAGTTTTTCTCCTAAAGGGATGTTAAATTGTATCAAATGCCTTTTCTGCATGTGTTGACACTGTCGTGGATTTTTGTCTTTTATTCTCTTGATGTGATGTATCATGTTTATTGATTTGTGTATGTTGAATTATCCTTTTATCCCTAGAATAAATCTCACTTGTTATAATGCATTATCTTTTTAATGTGCTCTTGGATTCAGTTTGCTAGTATTTTGATGAGGATATTTATGTCTATGTTCATCAAAAATATTGGCCTGTAGTTTTCTTTTTTGTTGCGTCTTTTACTGGTTGTGGTATTAGGGTAATCCTGAGCTTGTATAATGAGTTAGGGAGAATTCTTCATCATCCTGAACTTTTTTTTGTTGGGAGACTTTTCAGCACTGATTCAATCTCACTATTCATTATTTGTCTGTTCAGGTTTTCAGTATATTTCTGATTCAATCTTGGTAGTTTGTATTTATACAGGAACTTATTCACTTCCTTTAGGTTTTCTAGTTTGTTGGCATGTAGTTGCTCCTAATAGTCTGTGATGATCTTTTCTATTTCTGTAGTATCAGTCATATTGTTTACTTATTTTTATTTCTGATTTTGTTTATCTGGGTCCTCTCTCTTTTTTCTTGGTTAGTTAGTGGTTTATCATTTTTGTTTATCTTTTCAAATAACGAATTTATTATTTCGTTAATCCTTTTTTAGTCTCATTTTGTTTAATTCTCCTCTAATCTTTATTATTTGTTTGTTTGTTTGTTTCTAATTTGTGGCTTGATTTGTTCTTTCTTTTCTAGATTCTTGAGAACCATCATTAGATTATTTATGTGAAATCTTTGTTTTGTTGATGTAGGTACTTGTTGCTATGAACTTCCCTCTTAGCACTGCTTTTGCTGTATCCCACAGGTTTTGGTATATTGTGTTTCCATTACATTTGTTTTAGAGTATTTTTGATTTCCATCTTAATTTCTTCAGTAACTTAATTCAGGAGCATGTTATTTAATTTCATGTATTTGTATAGTTTCCAAAATTCCTTTGGTATTTGTTTCTAGTTTTATTCCTTTGTGGTCTGAGAATATGACTTGAAATGATTTTTATTTTTATTTTTTTACTTTTTGAGAGTTGTTTTATGTTAAACATATGGTCAATCCTGGAGAATGTTTTATGTACTGATTAGAAGAATGTGTATTCTGTACCTGTTGGACGAAATGTTCTGTAAATATCTTTTTAGGTCCATTTGGTCTAATGAGCAGTTTAAATCCTATGTTTCCTTATTAATTTTCTGACTTGATGATCAGTGTAACACTGAGAGTGGAGCGTTGAAGTTTGCAACTCTTGTTTTGGAGTCTATGAAGTCCCTTAGATCTAATAATATTTGTTTTATTCATCTGGGTGCTCCAGTGTTGAGTGCATATATGTTTAGAATTGTCACATCCTCTTGCTGAATTGATCCCTTTATCATTATATAGCCACATTTTTTTTTTTTACTGTTTGTTACTTTAAGTTTGTTTTATTTGTTCTAAGTATAGCTATTCTGTTTACATGGAGTATATTTTTCCATCCCTTTATTCAGTCTCTATGTGTCACTACATGTAAGATGAGTTTCTTTTAGGTAGGATAAAGTTGGATCCTGTTTCTTAATCCATTCAGCCAGTCTATATATCTTAAGTGGACAATTTAATCCATTTGCTTTCAAGTTTATTAGTGATAATGTGAGAGCTTATTTCCATAATTTTATTTATTGATTTCTAGTTGTTTTGTATATCCCTTTTTTTTTTTCTTTCTCTCTCATTATCATTGTGTTTTAGTGGTATTCTACAGCGGTAATATTTGAAGCTTTCTTTTTCTTGTTTGTATATTTATTCTACCACTGGTTTCTATATTTCCATGTGTTTTCATGATGATAGTTATTGTTCTTTTGCCTCCAGGTGTAGGACTTTCTTAAGCATTTCTTGTAGGACTAGTCCCTCAACTTTTTCTTTTCTGGAAAGATTTTATTTCTTCATTTATGGAGAATAATTTTGCTGGATATTGTATTCTTGGGTGGTAGTTTTTTTGTTTTGTTTTGTTTTGTTTTGTTTTGTTTTTCCAGCACTTTGAATATATCATTTCATTCTCTCCTGGTCTATAAAGTTTCTGCTGAGAAATCACTGTTAGTCTGCTGGAGTTTCCTTTATAGCTGAGTGTGCCTGTCTGATGGAGTTTCCTTTATAACTGAGTGTGCCTTTGTGCCCCAGAACAGCATATACTGGCATTGGGTTAGCAGGTCCAGGTGGGCCCATTCTTGGCCCTCTAAGTGACTTCCTTGGGTGCCGGTAGTGGTAGCAGTAAGCCAGGAAGATAATCAGATCCTCAGACCCTTGGGAAACAATGTAAGGTATGGGTGATGGCAATAGCAATGGTGTGACAACCTTCTAGTTCCCAAGCATTCCACATTGGTGTTGATGGTGGCTACAACAGGCTCTGCAGGACAGTCCCCAGGCCTGCAGGTGTCATGTGTGGGTGAGTGCCACCTTTGGTGTCAGCTGCAGGTTGGGTCTGCGTGTCCTCAGACTCCCGGAGGAGTGTTTTCAGGTGTCAATGGTAGTGAGTAAGGCAGAGCATCTAACAATGCCTCTTCTTGAAGCAATGTCATTGCCCAGGCAGCTCCCTGTGTTTGTCTTAGGACCTGTGAAGGTTGAGAGATTTTCTTGTAGTTAGTTCATGCTACATGACCCTGTCCTCATACACTCAGTGGTGTGTATGGGTACTGACTGTGGTGGGCAGGGATAGGGTGATCCCAGCCCCTCAGCAGAGTGCTTGGGTTGGGGCAGCAGTAGTTGTACCATAGACCTGTTTCCAGGCAGGGCATGGTTGCTTTTTGTGGCAGCAGCTGTAAGCACGCAGTTGGGGAGGGCACATTTCAGCCCTAAGTGGTGGCAGTAGGCAGGGTAATCTGTCCTTAGGGCACTCATAAATTTGTGGTGGCCCCAATGTTGGGGGCAGCAGGGTTGCTACCAGTGGTTGGCACATCAACCCTGGTGCTGGTAGCCAGAAGTGGCGAAGGCTGTAAGTGGGCAAGCTCGTCCTTGGGGTGCTTGGGAATGTGTGGTGGCCCCACTGCTGGGGAGGCAGGTTTGCTGCCAGTGACTCATGCTTCAGCCTTAGTAGCATAGCCAGCAGCATCAGTGGCTATGGATGGAGGATGTAAACCGAGTTCCACAGATGTGGAATTGCAGGGACTGTTGGCTGCCAGGGCAAGATGTAGTCTAGTGGGGGCTGGACTCTCAAAATGGTGCTGTGCTGTAGCTGCTTAAGACCCATGGGGTTAGTGGTGTATGAGACCCAGCATGAACTTCCTCTCAGGAGCAATGTCATTGCCCAGGCAGCTCCCTGTGTTAGTCTCAGGGCCTGTGAAGATGGAGGGGTTTTCTTGTAGTTAGGATTGCAGGAGTTCGTGTTGGAAAAATGGAGCATTAGAAGTCTTTCACTTACCCTTTCCCCACATTGGAGAGCCTGCCAGGCTCCCAGGAAATCTTGACCAAGCAGGCTGCCTTGCTCCTGCCGCCTTACTTGCCTTAGGTGTTTCTTGACACTTCTCTGTTGAATTCTAATGCTCTCTCTTAGATGATCTGTTCAAAGTTTGATTATCTACTCACCATTTTGGTTCTTCTCTGTGGAGGAGACCAGTACCTAAAGCCTCCAGTTAGCCATTTGGAAATCTCTCCCTCCCCTTCCTTTTCGCTCTGCTCTTTGCCTCTGACCCACATGTTCACTCTTTCTCTCCTATCTTATCTTTTTCCTAACCCTCCACCCCACCACCAGAATCTTTCATGGTAAACACATTTTCCATATCCCCAGTCTTCTTTCTTAGTATTTCCTTGCCTTCACTCTCCTCTGAGTTTACCACTGCTCCTTGCAGCTTTCTCCCTGACTATCAAAAAGAAGAAACTCCAATTTTCAGCAAATATATTCATGTGGATTGGTATCATGTAGCAATTATTAATCACAAGAGGTGTTATATCATGCTCAGAGTGACCAAGGCAAGAGAGTTAGAAAGAGTCTAGTATTTCTAATTCTAGCTTTGTATCCAAGAGAGTGCCCAGCTGTGGATGAGGTATATATCAAAACTGCAAGGACAAGAGATCCATTCTGATAAATCAATGATGATTCCAACAATGATATTATGTCAGGGGAGTTTGGTAAGGAAAATAGAAGCAACTCTACGTATTCCAAGTTTGAACGGTTTTGACAAAGGAAATTAAGCTTATCAATAATTTGAAAGCACAGAGGAATTAAGGTCAAAGAGTACCAAAGTACCCTCTGATACTTAACCTTAAAGCAAAAGATTCTCAATAGCTCACCTGGAAGCCACTGCAAACCTTAGGAATCTCTAGGAAATTTGCACCAGCTAACCAGCTTGTCTACATGAGTAAAATGGGTGACTTGAAAGGATTTGTTACATATCTGCTGTGTTCCCACACATTCGCCTGTGGAATATTTGACTTCTTTTTCTAATGTCTTCCAACTCTTATTTACGTGTCTCCTATTGGCCAACTCTAACCTGTAACAATAAAGGGAAGGAAGGAAATTCTGGGAAATGTAGCTTCCATGCAGTGATGAATTAGAAGGAGCTGGTAGTGACACCAAATTGACAAGGGACTAGTCAGACATTTCCCACTGGGTTTCAGGAAAACTGAACATATTTATAAACCAAAGGAGGCATCAACTAGATCCAGGCCAAAATGTTAATTTCTCCCTTATGCCAGGTTATATAGCAGAAATAGGTTTGGGGCCCCAGAGAAAAAAATCCAGTTAAATTTCACATTGCCAGAATTAAGCAATTAATGTATGCAATGTGAGACTTGGCAAATAAGCAGTTTTTTAAATTTTAAAATATTCCCATTCCTTTTTTGGAACTTTATATAGTATGTGCCACTCCTCGATCTTTCTACTATTTCTGAATTGCACTAAAACATTAATTAAATGAACTCAGCAATCAATCCTAGCAGGTTTCCCCTTGGAATAAAGTAAAACTTAATTTATTTCTACTTAATTACCTCATTTCAGCCTTGCCATGTTTATTAATAATGAATATCTGTTCCTTTTTTAAATGGCATTGATCACTAATTTTTACTGATGTTGAGGAGATTTGACATGACAAATATCCAGAACTGGAAGTTCAGAGTTATTGTTCAACTTGATATACTTACAGCATAATCAATTTATAGGCAATCTATACTTACTGCATATGTACAAAACACATTAGCAATACAGTACAAAAGCACAATTTTTTTTTTCAGTATGTTTTGCTAAACCCTGGACTCCAAGTTAACTCTCATGAACTTGGGAAACTAACACATTTACACTCACTGTGTGGGGTTTCTCTCCCCCGTTCCCTCTCTTGGTCCTGCTTTCACACAATGAATGTTACCAAGACTAATTGATTCATTTTTAGTTTAGTAAAAATCACTCCAATTGATGTTGTTAGCCATCTTTTTAATAATGTCAAATGGTTAGAAACAGGTGAGGTGAGAGACACTTACTACTTGCAGAGAGGAGTGGTGTAAATGGTATTGATCTGCAATTAAGGGTTTATAGTAGAGAAACATTCACACATTACTTAAAGTGTAATACCTATCTGATTTATTTTTGTCCTATATCCAAACATCTGTAACACAATTTTACTCTTTTGTGTGACTTCCTCCACCTCCTTTTTTTTTTTTTATGTTTTGACACAACATGTTTTATGTTTTTTTTTTTTTATGTTTTTTTTTAATGTTTTGAATCTGTTCTATAAAGTTGTTTGGGTTTCACTTTTAAAGACTAAGGTGATAAGAAGAAAAAAGGAATTAAAAAAAAAAGAGAAAAAGGCAAGAGAAAGGCAAGGCTTATAGACTTAAAACCTAAATATATCAGTCAGTCATAAGGAATAAAAAAGACTCAGCCCTTCAAAGTTGATGCCCAGAAGCAAAACCAAGGAAGACCTCCTGCTCAGGCTTCCACCACCTCCCTCCACCCCATTATAAAGTGAAAGTGTCCTCTCTAATATGGCTTATCTGGAAATCCTCAGAGAAACAGCAGACAGGTCACACAAATATAGAAGTTAATTATCTCTGCTTGATAAAAGCTTTCTCTGGTCAAGAGAAAAAAATCTGGGGTGGGGATCTCTCAGGATATGAGAATATGTATAAGGACTGACTAGACAGAAAAGAGGGTCAAGTTGGTAAACCCAGGAAGGCAGGAGGTGGAAGAAGCATATTTTCCTTTTATTCTGTCAAATCAGTAAAAATAAGGTAGAATCCAGTTGGTACATCCCTATTTAGATAAAGAAAAACACTATAAGCACTAATATTTTTAAGAGAAAACCCTTATGACAGCATCTAATGAATTTATGAAATTAGCACCACTTTTCTAATTAAACAATTCCTCAAGTAATACAAAGGATAATTTATCTTGCTATAAATCATAAAGAATGCAGAGTGAATATCTCCTTCCAACATCCCTTATTAGAGGTGACCCCTGTTAAACTTTTCATAAGGAACCTTTTAGTTCTGTTTTAAATTTAACAAAAATTATAACATATTACATTTCCTTGTGATTTGCTTTTTTAAAAACTTAGAATGTCTAGGAGATGTTTTCTGTGATAGTACATGTATCATTCTTCTAAGGGACTGTGTAATATTTATAGCATGTATGTAAAAATTAATTTCAAGTTTCCTTTTTGATTCATGTCTTGGCAATTTTCAAGGTACTTTTACCACTAAAAATAATCATTCAATTAACATTTTGGAACAAAGATTTTCATGCTATATAAGAGTATTATTACATGAGAGATTATTAGAAGTGGAACACCTGTGCAAATGTTTCATGTATTTTAATTTTTGGTCAATGGTGCCAAATTCCTCTAAATAGACTTTAAAACTCTATGCTACCATGAAAATATATCAGAGTGGTGTTCCCATGATTCTTACCAAAACAGAATAGCATTAATTATTAAAATGTTTGCTTATCTGATAGATAAATATCTTATTGTTATTTTAATGTGCATTTTCCTCATTAATAATGAGATTTGATTTTAAAATATACTCATTAGCTGCTTATATATCTTTTACTAAAGATTTTCTGGTCATACACTTAGCACATTTTCTATTTTGTTGGATGCATTTTTTCTCAATTAAAAAGCTATATTCTCCAAATAATTTAATAAATACTCCATCATTTCTCTACTGATTTGAAATGTTCCTTTTACATTTACTAGTTCTGAATTCTCATTTTTTTCTATGTATTTACTGTAAGTATTTAAATATTTTATTGAATTTTTGTGTTAACTTTGTATCCAGACACTTAAATGAATTCTCATTATTTTTCAATGGATTCTCTTGGATTTTCTAAAAAGAAAATCACAAACTACTTTCTTTGCAATATTTATAGCTCTGTTGTTTTATTCTTATTGCATTGATGAAAGTTTTCAGGAAAATATTCAATAGCAGAAATAATAGTGACATCTGTGCCTTTTTCCTGCCTCCTGTAGACATGGTTTCTATATTTGCTTATCGATAGGTAGTTTGCTGGTTTCGGATAGATAACACTTACTTAGGTGAAGGACCTTTCTTTCTATTCCTAGAAATATGTTTATTTGCTTACTCTCTGAAATATATGCTGATTATTTTTGATGATTTTCAGCCTTTGTTGAAATAACTGCATGGATTTTCTTCTTTAAAAGGTTGATGTTGTGATTTCTATGGAAAAGGAAAACTTTTGCATAATGATCTATCGTTGCAATATTTCTCTTTTTTAGTTTTAGATTTTTTAATTGACAATAATCATACATATTCAATGGGGTACGTATTGATTTTTTTGTTTGTTTGTTTTTTGAGACGGAGTCTCGCTCTGTCGCCCAGCATGGAGTGCAGCGGCCAGATCTCGGCTCACTGCAAGCTCCGCTTCCCGGGTTCACTCCATTCTCCTGCCTCAGCCTCCCGAGTAGCTGGGACTACAGGCGCCAGCCACCTCGCCCGGCTAATTTTTTTTTTTTTGTATTTTTGTAGGGACAGGGTTTCACCATGTTAGCCATGATGGTCTCGCTCTCCTGACCTCATGATACACGCACCTCGGCCTCCCAAAGTGCTGGGATTACAGGCGCAAGCCACCGCACCCGGCCCATATTGATGTTTTGATACATACAATGTAGTGATCACATTGGTTAATTGGCATACATATCATCTCAAACATCAATTCTTCAAAGAAAAATTCTTCTTTACAAAAATAATTTCAACTTTTATTTTAGATTCAGGGGATAAAACTTCTGGTGTGTTCCATGGGTATATTGTGTGATGCTGAGGTTTGGGGTACAGGTAATCCCATCACTCAGGTAGTGAGCATGATATCTGATAGGCAGTTTTTCAGCCCATTCCTTCTTCCCTCCCTCCCGCTAGTAGTTCCCAGTGTCTACTGTTCCCATCTTTATGTCGATTTGTACTGAATGTTAAGCTCCCTCTTATAAGTGAGAACATGTGGTGTTTGGTTTTATGTTTCTGCATTAATTTTCCTCAGGTAATGGCCTCCAGCTGCATCCATGTTGCAGCAAAGGACATAATTTCATTCTTTTTTGTGGCTGCATATTATTCCATGGTGTATATATATCACACTTTTAAATCAAATTCACCATTGATGGGTACCCAGGTTGATTCCACATCTTTGCTATTGTGAATAGCGCTGCTATGAACATACAAGTACGTGTGTCTTTTTTGTAGAACAATTTATTTTCCTTTGGGTATATACTCAGTAATGAGATTGCTGGGTTGAATTGTAGTTCTGTTTTAAGTTATTTGAAAAATCCTAAACTGCTCTCCACAGTGGCTTAACTAATTTACATTCCCACCAACCGTGTATAAGTGTTTCCTCTTTGCTACAACCTTGCCAACATCTGTTGATTTTTGACTTTTTAATAAAAGACATTCTGACCAGTGTGATACAATATTTTCTTGTGGTTTTGATTTGCATTTCTCTGATGAGTAGTGATGATAAGCATTCTTTCATCTCTCTGTTGGCTGCTTGTATGTCTTCTTTTGAGAAGTATCCATGTCATTAGCCAATTTTTTAATGGAGCTATATGATATTTGCTTGCTGATTTTTAAAAGTTCCTTATAGATGCTGGACATTAGACCTTTGTCAGATGCATAGTTTGCAAATATTTTCTCCTATTCTTTAGGTTGTCTGTTTCCTCTGTTGACAGTTTCTTTTGCTGTACAGAAGCTTTTTTGTTTAATTAGGTCCCACTGGTTGATTTTTTATTTTGTGGCAATTGTTTTTGGGGGCTTAGCCATAAAGCCTTTCCCAAGGCCAGTGTTCAAAATGGTGTTTCCTACATTTGCTTCCAGGATTCCTGTAGTTTGAGGTCTTACATTTAAATCTTTAATCTGTCTTGAGTTAATTTTTGTATATAGAAAAAGTCAAAGTCCAATTTCATTCTTCTGCATATAGCTTGCCAGCTATCCAAGCATCGTTTATTGAATAGGAGTCTCTTTCCCTATTGCTTGTTATTGTCGACTTTGTTGAAGATCATTTCTGGGTTCTCTAATCTGTTCCATTGGTCTGTGTGTTTGTTTTTGTACCGATACCACGCTGTTTCAGCTACTGTAACCTTACAGTATAGTTTGAAGTCAGGTAATGCAATGACTCCAGCTTTGTTCTGTTTGCTTAGGATTGCTTTGACTATGTGGCCTTTTTTTTAATTCCATATAAATCTTAGAATATATTTTTTTCTAAATCTGTGAAAAATAAGATTGGTTTTTTGGCTTTTTGTTTTGTAGTTGTTGCTTTTTGTTTGTTTGTTTGTTTGAGACAGGGTCTCACTCTGTTGCCCAGGTTGGAGTGCAGTGGCATGGTAATAACTCATTGCGGCCTCAACCTTCTGGATTGAAGTGATCCTCCCACCTCAACTTCCTAAGTAGCTAGAATTACAAGCATGTGCTGTGACCAGCTAGTTTTTGTATTTTTTGTAGGGATGGGGCCTCCATATGTTGCCCGAGCTGGTCTCAAACTCCTGGGCTCAAGCGAACCTCCTGCCTCAGCCTCCCAAAATGTTGGGATTACAGATGTGAGTCACCGTGTCCTGGGTTTTCTAGGTATAGGATAATACCATCAGTGAAGAGAGATAGTTTGACTTCTTCTTTTCCTGCATGCGTATCTTTTATTTAGTTCTCTTGCCCTATTGCTCGGGCTGAATTCCAGTACTATGTTGAATAGGTGTGGTGAGAGTGGCTATCCTTGTCTTTTTACAGTTCTCAATGGCGGTGTTTCCAGTTTTGGCCCATTCAGTTTGATGTTGGCTATGGGTTTGTCATAAATGGCTTATTATTTTGAGGTATGTTCCTTTGATGCCTAGTCTGTTGAGGGTTTTTATTATGAAGTGATGTTGGATATTATCAAAGGCTTTTTCTTCATCTATTAAGATGTTCATATGGTTTTCATTTTTAATTGTGTGTAAAGTGAATCACATTTACTGACTTGCATATGTTGAACCAAACTTGCATCCCAGGAATAAAACCTACTTGATTATGGTGGATTGTGTTTTTGATGTGCTGCTCGATTTGGTTTGCTAGTATTTTGTTTAGGATTTTACATCTATGTTCATCAGGGATATTGGCCGGAAGTTTTCATTTTTAATTGTGTCTTTGTCAGATATGGATACCAGGGTAATGCTGATTTAACAGAATGAGTGAGACAGGAGCCTATCCTTCTCAATTTTTTGGAATAGTTTCAGTAGGGTTGGTAATATCTCATTTTTGTAAGTCTCATAGAATTCAGCTGTGAATCCATTTGGTTCAGGGCATTTTTTTGGTTGGTAGGTTTTTTATTATATTAAATTTTGAAACTTTGTATTGGTCAGTTCAGGCTTTCATTTTTTTCCTAGTTCAATCTTAGGAGGTTGTATGTTTCCAGAAATTTATCCATTTCCTCTCGATACTCTAATTTGTATGCACAGAGGTGTTCATAATAGTCTCTGAGGATCTTTTGTGTTTCTGTGGAGTTGGTTAGTTTCATTTTTGTCATTTCGGATTGTGCTTATTTGGTTCTTCTCTTTTTTTCCTTTGTTAATCTTGTTTAATCTAGCTTATGGTCTATCGATCTTGTTTATTCTTTTGAAGACTCATATCTGGGGTTCATTGATCTTTTGTATGGATATTTGTGTCTCAATTTTGTTCAGTTCTTCTCTGATTTTAATTATTTCTTTTCTTTTGCTAGCTCTGTGATTGGTTTACTCTTTATGTTCTAATTCCTCCAGGTAGAATATTACATTCCTAATTTGGTATTTTTCTAACTTTTTGAGGTAGGCATTTAGCACTATAAACTTCCCTCTTAGCATTCCTTTAGCTATATCCCAAAGATGGTAGTGAGCTGTGTCTCTATATTCATTAATTTCAAAGAATTTTTAAATTTCAACCTTCATTTTATTGTTCACCAGAGAGTTGTTCAGGAGCAAGTTGTCTAATTTTCACACCTTTGAATAATTTTGAGCGATCTTGTTGGTATCGATCTCTATTTTTATTGCACTGTAGTCCAAGAGTGTGCTTGGTATGTTTTTGATTTTTTACCCCCTCAGCAGGTCCACTCTCGGGCCTCGAGGGAGCCCCTCCTATCACTGGCATAGTGCCAGCATTTCCTTTGTTAGCTGTTCCAGATCTTGGGGCTTCTTTGGGCAGACACTGCAGCTGGCAGACAGGCCACTCACAGACTGGTCCTGCGGAAGGAGGCATGCCCGGCAGCAGCATCTGTCCATGAGCCTGTGATCTCATCCCTCTGTTTTCTGAGAGTAGGTGCTCTTCCCCAACTAGAGCACTGGCCACCTCTGCTTGACACTCTGGTGCTGCACACTTCAGCCCTGGGACACTGGGACTGGACTGCAACTCCATCCTCCAGCCCCTGGGCTTTGGCACTGCCTGCTCTGGGGGATCTAAAGTGCTCCCCGACCACCAGTAAAGCAGTCGTGCTGGGCAGCAGAGGCTGTGCTATGCACAGGCTCCTGCAGGAGGATCCAACAGAGGACTTGGGAGGGGCTGTCAGGCAGGAGGGCCTGTAGAACAGACAGGGCCTATTCCCTTGGGAAAGTAGGTCCTGCTGTCTCTTGGCCCTGCAGTCAGCTGAAGTTAGAGCAACTCAGAGCAACATAGGGAGCCTTGGGAACTGAACCCCTTTTGCTGCATCCCACTGTATCTGCCCTGTGCGCAGAAACCTCCGGGCTCCACACAGGTCTGGGTTCTCTCTCTGCCTACTCTCTGGGCAGATCTCCCTGTCCGTTTACAAGTTTGGGGGCGGCAGCGGGTGGGGGGCGGGGAGGCGGGGGTGCTGTAATCTCTTGCGGGCAGGATCCCAGAGGTCCTTGGTGAATGTGGGCTGCCCCACTGTCCCTTCACTCACCTCCTAGGAGTCATTCAGGGGTAGGCACTAGCCCTTGTATCTGGCAACCCTGCACAGGGTTCTCAGCTTGCTCTCTCTTCAGCCTCAGTGTCCGCATTGCCTCTGTATTGACTCTCAGTATTTACTCTCCAAAGATCTGTTCAAAGTCTATTGGTTCACTTGGTATTTTTATCTCTCTAGGTAGGAGCAGCCTTTCTTCAGGCTGCATCTCGTCTGCTATCCTGTTTCCCTGTACTGCGACTTTTTGAAGACTTCTGACTTGGTCATGATTTATTATTCTTTTATTATAATGTAACATTTAATTTGCCAATATTTAAAGTTTTTGAACCTGTTTCTAATTAAGTTACCTATAGCTTGTTTGTGTGTGTGCGCGCGCGCAAATGTCTTTTTATTTTTGGTAGCAGAGCAGTGCTAACATCATACATTTATTTGTGAAAATGTTCATCTTGTCATATGCCTCAAATTGGTGTTTCACAAATTGGCTGATCATAACCATACTTTCTGCACTTTTTAACAATCTAAATTCCCTGTAATTCCCTTGAATATTCCAATTCAGTGAATCCGAGGTAAAACCCGGGAAATGTGCATTTCAACAAAATCTCTAAAGATTCTTATCAGTTGGCAAATTTGGGAAACATAATTTTGGAAATCTTTAAACCACTTGTATTTATATATCTTGAATTTGGGGCAGTTTAAGTCTGTAATTTGGCTGCAATTTATATTAAATATTATAGATTAAAATTGATATTTAGATCTACTCCCTTCTCAAACTCTAGAAATACACCTGTACTGAAAAAGGTTTAGGGTAGCAACCCATAGGAGAAGGAGAAAGGAAAAGAAGACATGTTAACACAGTTCTGTAACTATAAAGCAGGATGATGTGTGAGTGATAACAGACTTACTAGTTTTAGGAAAACTAAATCCTAAAGCACCAGCAGGGAAGGCAGAGAAGCTATTATATAACAGAAATTTCCAAAGGCTAAGGAATAAGCAACAAATTGGCTATGAAAGTGGGAGACAGATATGGCATCAACAAAAAAGATTAAAAGTCTGCTTAAGAAGTAATTATTCCTCAGGACTTTTCCCAGTTTTGAACAATCAGGCAACTTCCTTCCCATCCACATAAAAGATAGAAATTTCATTCCCTGGAATAGTGAAACAAAGATCTTTGGGCAAGAAGAATCAGCAAAGTTGATGATGAGTGCGCCATACTAAAACCAAGAAGATTACATAGATTTTGTTTAACATGTATTAAGAAATATATTAAAATATGAAGCCATTTTGCATACTTGGCTCCTAGTGACTCTCCAGGATATATATTGGAAATATCAGTTTGAGAGATCTGACTGACCTAAATAAAATACCTAGATTATAAACTTCAGAAGTTCTCTTCTTACAAAACAGCACAGCCAGATCATCATGTAGTGAAGACCACAGTCAGTGAAACTCTTACATGCAGAAATCTTTTTAATGTGCTACTTTGAAATATGAGTCAACAGCCAACGATCACCAGACAATGTTAGGAAAACTTCTAATATAAACAGAAGAAGCCAAACAAAGAGAAAAAAATGAAAACAGAGACTATGCAGGGAGACAAAAACATAGAAAAGACACAAAACAAATGAATCAAACAATTACTAATAATCTTAAAAAGAGGAAATAATATCAGCGTCTAAAAAAGAATAAGTTGCAATAAAAATATCACACCCAAAAATATGGAAAGAAGTTCTTGGAAATTAAAAATACAATACATAAATGAAAATTAAAATAGAAAAGTTAGAAGTTAAAATAAGAAAATTCTCCCAGAAACTAAATTTTAACTAGAATTAAAAGACAAGAGACGGATAATTGGAAAAGCTCTAGATCAAACTTCTGTACTAAGAAATTATAAGAAGAAAAAACAAAAAAGAGGAAGGGTAATAAAGAAATAATTTAAGAAAATTTAATTTAAAAACGGAATAATTTTCCAGATTGGCAATTAAGGATCCATGACATGGAATAAACATATATTTGTATCAAAGCACAACATTATAAACTTTGACAACAATGAAGATGAAGAAAGTGTCCTACAAATTGAGAGAAAGAAGAAGAATTAATTATTTTTTGTTTGTTTCCCCCACCAGACTATAAACTCCACATGGTCAGGGATTTTCTCTGCCTTATTTATTTCTGTATCTTCAGGAACTGATGTTGTGCTAGACTGCAATAAGGGTTCAATAAATATTTGATAAGTAGATGAATGGATTAATGATTAGACATTAGGCTTACAATGAGCATTTTTCTCATCTTATTATGAAATTGAACAAAGTTTAAAGTATTTTAGAAAGGAAAATGAAGTGTAAGTGGATGCTCGTTTTACCTACCCCTAAAACCTGGTTCCAGAATTTTACTATAGAATGGCTCTATTCTTGGACTGGAAGAACACAGATGTAGAAAATCTCTAATTGAAAGTATCACAGATCTTCTTTAGTTCAACCTCACTCCAACTGAGAAATCCCTTCTATGTTGTTATTGACAAATAATCACTCGGGCCAGGTGTAACTGCTTCCAGTGACAGGAACCTCACTACTAGCTGTTTTTGCTAGAGAAGCTGTGCTCATTTCTGTACCTCTCTAAAGGACCAGAGCTGTGTGTGACTCCAATGTAAACTGACAATAAAAGAGACAAATTAGCATAACTGACTGTTTCAGTTATGAAGATTAAATAGCCTTTTATTGCGGATGTTTGCCAAGGAAAATGCTCCCCAGTGGAGGACTCTAAGCAGTTAAGATAGATTTGATGAGGGTTTTAATTGCTGTTATGCAACTGGTAATGGAAAGTTTTTATTAAATGTCATGCAAGAGTCAATCGATAGTTTAGAAGAGAAAAGCTTCTCTCTAATATAGACCTCAGGCTTTTCCAACAGTATTTTATCAGCAGGGGCAATTTCATCAGCAACCACAAATATTTATCAAGTAACCAGTATGCATGTGGCGATGTCATAAATGTGTCGAGGACTGATGGGGATTAGAAAAAAAAAAAAAAAAAAAAAAAAAAGCCGATACTGCAGAGGATCTATGAATTTTTTTTTTTTTTTTTGGTACGATGTCTCCCTTTTGTCACCCAGGCTGCAGTGCAATGGCGCCATCTTGGCTCACTACAACCTCTGCCTCCCAGATTCAAGCAATTCTCCTGTCTCAGCCTCCCGAGTAACTGGGACTACAGGCACCCGCCACCACACCTGGCTAATTTTTGTATTTTTAGTAGAGATGGGGTTTCACCATATTGGTAAGGTTGGTCTCGAATTCCTGACCTCGGGTAATCCACCCACCTCAGCCTCCCAAAGTACTGGTATTACAGGGGATCTATGATTTTAAGCAAGCAAATAACTACTGTAAAAACTAAAAATAAAAATAGATACATACACTTGTATACATATGTGTGTGCATTCTACTTAAAATTCAGTAGATAACATCAAGAAGCAGAATAAGAGATGTATTAAAATTGAACATGTACAAAAATACGATTTTTTTGCAAAATTATTTACCAAAGGATTTTTATCTATTTATTTGTTTTTGATTTTTGTTTGCTTTTGTTCTTAGTAGCACAATGGAAAAATATTTGGCTAGAATGCAGAACAAAGGGTTCTAGTCTGCCACTTACTACCTGTACCTGGGGTACTTTCTTAATTTTCTGGGTCTCAATGTTCATCTATAAAATGGGGCTTTGCATAAAATTCTGAAGACATTTGCTAGCTTCAAGATTCATTGATACTTATTAAGGAGTAAGCAACCACAGAGTATGCATACAATAATTCATCTTTTTTTTTTTTTTTTTTTTTTTTTTTGCAATGGAGTTTCGATAATTTTGCCCAGGCTGTAGTGCAATGGTGCGATCTCAGCTCACTACAACTTCTGCCTCCCAGGTTCAAGCAATTCTCCTGCCTCAGGCTCCCTAGTGGCTGGGACTACAGGCACCTGCCACTATACCCGGCTAATTTTTTGTATTTTTAGTAGACATGAGGCTTCACCATGTTGGCCAGGATGGTCTCTATCTCTTGACCTCGTGATCAACCTGGGTCGGCCTCCCAAAGTGCTGGGATTACAGGCGTGAGCCACCATGCCCGCCCAATAATTCATCTTATAAAATTATTTTATACAACTTCATTCATTGCATAAAGTACATGCATACTAATATAAGAATCAAATGTCCCTTCAAATGTATGTGTTTTAAAACCAGAGTAGAAACTTGCTCAGCCAATCATATTCCCCAGATCCCCAAACTTGCAAAATTATCTAGAACAGTTTTTGTCAAATTCAGCATACTGTCAGCTTGTCTCTCCCTATTGGCGTCACACTCCCCTAGCTGCTCAATGAGCTATGCTAATAAGTGAAAAGCATGGTGCTTTATAAAAACAGCTGATCCTTCCTGAAACGGGTGTTGGTAGAGCATGAATCATTCTGTAGTTTTGTGATCTATCAAGACTGAATCAGCAACTTGTCTTCTGAAAAGTAGTGGCTGAAATTACAGGAAGTTATTGGATTTGGAGTGAGACGACCTGCATTCAAGTCCTGACCCTACCACTCTTGAGTAGTGTGACACTGGGAAATGCCTACCTCTCTGAATCTGTTTGCACAAATTAAAGTTCATCATTTAAATGGGTGTATTATTGGTGTTATTGAACCTGCATTATTGAAAATGAGATAATATACATATTCCTATACTGCAAGTCATCACATACTTGTAGGTTATTGCTTTTATAATTCTAAGCAGGCATTTCAGATTTTTTTCCAGATTCAAAAGGATATCTTTGAGCTCCTACTCCAAGTAAGGCATTATACTGAGCAATTTCACTAGGAAGCAGTATTGAATTTTGCATCCAGATTAAAAAGTGAATTAATGTAGTGAGGATTTGGAGAGAGTGAACATAATGTTTAGTGAGTTACTGCTTTTGAGGAGGGAGCTGCTGTAGCTTCCAACTTTAAGTATTTGCCCATAGATAGCAACTTTGGAAATGAAAGAAAAACATTGTGCAGGGAATGATTTGCTACTTAATTGGTAGGAATAAAATAAAGGGTCACTGTATTTTTAACCCATTCTCTTTAGTCCTCAAGATCTGGGGTGTACCTGAAGGCCATCTACCAGCAGATATATTTATAAAGGTTATAGAGCAGTGTTAGAGCCATTTTCAATGAAAAGACATTAAAATCAACAGGAAATATCTAAGGTAAGTGGAGGAAAGCCCCCTGTGTGCTTCTGGACCAATAATTTAACACATATTGTTTGTTTCACCTTTTAAATTTAGGAACATGATAATTCTTGTCTGAAAGGTGAAATATAAATGAAAGGGAAGTTATGAATTTGCCTACTATGTACCAGGCACTTTATTAAAAACAATGCAATTTATATAGAGTATTTCATTTTGTCTGCTCAGCAAACCTTTAAAAAATGTTATTACTAATTCTTCATTTTACAGGTGAGCGAACTAAGGCTTAAGAGTATTAAGTCATGCAGCTAGCAATAGTGGGATTTAAATCTAACTCTCCATTTATAATCTCAAACCCAAAATTATTCCTGGGAGTGCTTTCAGGTTCCCAGTGGGATGACTCTTCATCTATGAACTCACAATCATTTTGGTTCTACTTTACAAGTAAATAAGGAATTGCATAGGTGGCCCATCGCAGGGACTCAAATGTTTTCATTTTGAGAATACTGCTGCCTGAAAGTGTACATTTAGAGTTACTTTGAAATTTGGCTTAAAACTGGTTTCCTTTGTTAAAAAAATTTTCTCATATGAATGCTTTTACACTGTTGGTGGGAGTGCAAATTTGTTCAACCATTGTGGAAGACAATTTGGCAATTCCTCTAGGATCTAGAACCAGAAATACCATTTGACTCAGCAATCCCATTATTGGGTATGTACCCATGGCAATATAAATAATTCTATTATTAAAAGATGCATGCACATGTATGTTTATTGCAACACTGTTTACAATAGCAAAGACATGGAACCAACCCAATGCCCATCAATGATAAACTGGATAAAGAAAATGTGGTACATATGTACACCATGGAATACTGTGCAGCCATAAAAAAGGAATGAGATCATGTCCTTTTCAGGGACATGGATGAAGCTGGAAGCCATCATCCTTAGCAAACTAACACAGGAACAGAAAGCCAAACACCATATGTTCTCACTCATAAGTGGGAGCTGAACAATGAGAATGCATGGACAGAGGGAGGGAAGCAACACACCCTGGGGCCTGTCAGTGGGGGCGAGGGGAGGGAGAGCATCAGGACAAATAGCTAATACATACAGGGCTTAATATCTCAGTGATGGTTGATAGGTGCAGCAAACCAGCCTGGCACACATTTACCTATGTAACAAACCTGCACGTTCTGCACATATATCCCAGAACTTAAAGTAAAATTAAAAATAAAAAAATTCCAAAGAAGGACCAAGAGTCTGTTAGCTTCAGGATGTGTGGCAGATTAGGTCATTGTTCCTCGATTCTTCATGCCCTCCCCGTTAGAATTATATACCTGTGCCCTTTGCCATGTGACCTTGCAGTTCTGCCCTTTAGAGGCAGAGCTGCTTTCTTTGGCCAGTGGAATGAGGAAGAAGTGACAGTGGGCCAGTTCTAGGCTAAGACTTCTTGCCCTGTCATGCTCCTGCTGTCCACTATGGGGAGAACATGATTGGTTGCTCTTCGTTTGTTATTTTATTACTGTAAAGTAATACCTGAGGCTGAGTAATTTATAAAGAAAAGAGGTTTAATTGTCTCACGGGTCTGCAGGTTGTACAGAAAGCATCTGCTCGGTTTCTGATGAGGCCTCAGGCAATTTTTACTCGAGGCAGAAGGCAAAGCAGGAGCAGGTATGTCACATGGCAGAAGTGGGAGCAAGGTGGTGGGGGAGGTGCCACACTCTTTTTAACAAGAAGGTCTCACATAAACTAAGAGCAAGAACTCACTTATCACCAAGGGGATGGCGCTAAACCATTCATGAGGGATCCGCTTCCATGATCCAATGGCCTCCACGGTGCCCTACCTCCAACTTCAGAAATCACATTTTAATGTGAGATTTGGAGGGGTCAACCATCCAAACCATATCAGGTGTCTGCTGCTCCGAACAGGAGAAGATAATTGTTAAACAGACCTGAACCCAACCTTCAGCCTAAAGCAAAGCCCAGCCCAGCCTAACCTAACCTACGTTAGTTGATCTATCGACCAAGAATAAATAACTTTTATTGGAAACCACTGAGTTTGGGGATATAATAAAGCATTATGATTGCAACAGGTAAATATTACAGTGTGTATGAATGGGTTTTTTTTATTGTTATACTTTAAGTTCTAGGGTACATGTGCACAACATGCAGTTTGATACATGTGCATAATGTTGGTTTGCTGCACCCATCAACTGGTCATTTATATTCGGTATTTCTCCTAATGCTATCCCTCCCACATCCCTCCACCCACAAAGAGGCTCCAGTGTGTGATGTTCCCCGCCCTGTGTCCAAGTGCTCTCATTGCTCAATTCCTACCTATGAGTGAGAACATGCAGTGTTTGGTTTTCTGTTGTTGTGATAGTTTGCTGAGAATGATAGTATCCAGCTTCATCCATGTCCCTGCAAAGGACATGAACTCATCCTTTCTTATGGCTGCATAGTATTCCATGGTGTATATGTGCCACATTTTCTTAATCCAGTCTATCATTTATGGACATTTGGGTTGGTTCCAAGTCTTTGCTATTGTGAATAGTGCCACAATAAACATACGTGTGCATGTGTCTTTATAGCAGCATGATTTATAATCCTTTGGGTATATACCCAGTAATGGGATCACGGGATCAAATGATATTTCTAGTTCTAGATCCTTGAGGAATAGCCACACTGTCCTCCACAGTGGTTGAACTAATTTACACTCCCACCAGCAGTGGAAAAGCATTCCTATTTCTCTATATCCTCTCCAGCACCTGTTGTTTCCTGACTTTTTAATGATCGCCATTCTAACTGGCTTGGGATGGTATCTCATTGTGGTTTTGATTTGCATTTCTCTGATGGCCAGTGATAATGAGCATTTTTTTGTGTGTCTGTTGGCTGCATAAATGTCTTCTTTTGAGAAATGTCTGTTCATACCTTTTGCCCAGTTTTTGATGGAGTTGTTTTGTTCTTGTAAATTTGTTGGAGTTCTTTGTAGATTCTGGATATTAGCCCATTGTCAGATGGGTAGATTGCAAAAATTTTCTCCCATTCTGTAGGTTGCCTATTCACTCTGCTGGTAGTTTCTTTTGCCGTGCAGAAGCTCTTTAGTTTAATTAGTTTAATTGTCTATTTTGGCTTTTGTTGGCATTGCTTTTGGTGTTTTAGTCATGAAGTCCTTGCCCATGCCTATGTCCTGAATAGTATTGCCTAGGTATTGTTCTAGGGTACTATGATTTTAGATCTGAGATTTAAGTCTTTATTCCATCTTGAGTTAATTTTTGTATAAGGTGTAAGGAAGGGATCCAGTACCAGCTTTCTACATATGGCTAGCCAGTTTTCCCAGTACCACTTATTAAATAGGGAATCCTTTCCCCATTGCTTGTTTTTGTCAGGTTTGTCAAAGATCAGGTAGTTGTGGCTGTGTGGTGTTATTTCTGAGGCCTCGGTTCTGTTCCATTGGTCTATATCTCTGTTTTGGTTACTGTAGCCACGTAGTATAGTTTGAAGTCAGGTAGTGTAATGCCTCCAGCTTTGTTCTTTTTGCTTAGGATTGCCTTGGCAATGTAGGCTCTTTTTGGTTCCATATGAACTTTAAAGTAGCTTTTCCAATTCTGTGAGGAAAGTCATTGGTAGCTTGATGGGGATAGTATTGAATTTATAAATTACCTTGTGCACTATGGTCATTTTCACAATATTGATTCTTCCTATCCATGAGCATGAAATGTTCTTCCATTTGTTTGTGTCCTCTTTTATTTCATTGAGCAGTGATTTACAGTCCTCCTTGAAAGGTCCTTCACATTCCTTGTAAGTTGGATTCCTAGGTATTTTCTTCTCTTTGTAGCAGTTGTGAATGGGAGTTTACTCATGATTTGGCTCTCTGTTTGTCTGTTTTTGGTGTATAGGAATGCTTGTAATTTTTGCACATTGATTTTGTATCCTGAGACTTTGCTGAAGTTGCTTATCAACTTAAGGAGATTTTGGGCTGAGACAATGGGGTTTTCTAAACATACAATCATGTCATCTGCAAACAGGGACAATTTGACTTCCTCTTTTCCTAATTGAATACCCTTTATTTCTTTTTCTTTGTTGATTGCCATGGCCAGAACTTCCAATACTGTGTTGACTAGGAGTGGTGAGAGAAGGCATCCTTGTCTTGTGCCAGTTTTCAAAGGGAATGCTTCCAATTTTTGCCCCTTCAGTATGATATTGGCTGTGGGTTTATCATAAATAGCTCTTATTATTTTGAGATATATTCCATCAATACCTCGTTTATTGAGAGTTATTGGCATGAAGGCTGTTGAATTTTGTTGAATGCCTTTTCTGCATCTATTGAGATAATCATGTGGTTTTTGTCATTGGTTCTGTTTATGTGATGGATTACGTTTATTGATTTGCATATGTTGAACCAGCCTTGCATCCCAGGGATGAAGCCAATTTGATCATGGTGGATAAGCTTTTTGATGTGCTGCTGGATTCGATTTGCCAGTATTGTATTGAGGATTTTCACATCGATGTTCATCAGGGATATTGGCCTAAAATTATCTTTTTTTGTTTTGTCTCTGCCAGGCTTTGGTATCAAGATGATGCTGGCCTTATAAAATGAGTTAAGAAGGATTCCCACTTTTTCTATTGATTGGAATAGTTTCAGAAGGAATGGTACCGGTTCCTCTTTGTAACTCTGGTAGAATATGGCTGTGAATCCATCTGGTTCTGGACTGTTTTTGGTTGGTAGGATGTTAATTAATGCCTCAATTTCGGAGCCTGTTATTGGTCTATTGAGAGATTCAACTTCCTCTTGGTTTAGTCTAAGGAGGGTGTATGTGTCCAGGAATTTATCCATTTCTTCTAGATTTTCTAGTTTATTTGCGTAGAGATGTTTATAGTATTCTCTGATGGTAGTGTGTATTTCTGTGGGGTTGGTGGTGATATCCCCTTTGTCAATTATTATTGTGCCTATTTGATTCTTCTCTCTTTTCTTCTTTATTAGTCTTGCTAGTGGTCTATCAATTTTGTTGATCTTTTCAAAAAACCAGCTCCCAGATTCACTGATTTTTTGAAGGTTTTTTTTGTATCTCTATCTCTTTCATTCTGCTCTGATCTTATTTATTTCTTGCCTTCTGCTAGCTTTTGAATTTATTTGCTCTTGCTTCTCTAGTTCTTTCAGTTATGATGTGAGGGTGTCGATTTTAGATCTTTCCTGCTTTTTCTTGTGGGCATTTAGTGCTATAAATTTCCCTCTACACACTGCTTTAAATGTGTCCCAGAGATTCCAGTACATTGTAACATTGTATCTTTGTTCTCATTGGTTTCAAGGAATATCTTTATTTCTGCCTTCATTTCATTATGTACCCAGTAGTCATTCAGGAGCAAGTTGTTCAGTTTCCATGTAGTTGTGTGGTTTTGAGTGAGTTTTCCTGAGTTTTAATTTGATTGCACTGCGGTCTGAGAGATAGTTTGTTGTAATTTCTGTTCTTTTACATTTGCTGAGGAGTGCTTTACTTCCAACTATGTGGTCAATTTTAGAGTAAGTGTGATGTGGTGCTGAGAAGAATGTATATTCTGTTGATTTGGGGTGAAGAGTTCTACAGATGTCTATTAGGTCTGCTTGGTGCCAAGCTGAGTTCAAGTCGTGGATATCCTTCTTAACTTTATATCTCATTGATCTGTCTAATATTGACAGTGGGGTGTTAAAGTCTCCCATTATTATTGTGTGGGAGTCTAAGTCTCTTTGTAGGTCTCTAAGGACTTGCTTTATAAATCTGAGTGCTCCTATATTGGGTGCATATATATTTAGGATGGTTAGCTCTTCTTGTTGAATTGATTCCTTTACCATTATGTATGATGGTACATAATTTGTCTGTTTTGATCTTTGTTGGTTTAAAGTCTGTTTTATCAGAGACTAGGATTGCAACCCCTGCTTTTTTTTTCTTTTTTTTTTTTTCTGTTTTTTTTTTTTTTTTTTTTTTTTGCTTTCCATTTGCTTAGTAGATCTTCCTCCATCCCTTTATTTTGAGCCTATGTGTGTCTCTGCATGTGAGATGGGTCTTCTGAATAGAGCAGACTGATGGGTCTTGACTCTTTATCCAGTTTGCCAGTCTGTGTCTTTTAATTTGGGCATTTAGCTTATTTATATTTAAGGTTAACATTGTTACGTGTGAATTTGATCCTGTCATTATGAGGTTACCTGGTTATTTTGCCCATTAATTGATACAGTTTCTTCCTAGCATCGATGGTCTTTACAATTTGGCATGTTTTTGCAATGGCTGGTACCTGTTGTTCCTTTCCATATTTACTGCTTCCTTCAGGAGCTCTTGTAAGGCAGGCCTGGTGGTGACAAAATCTCTCAGCATTTGCTTGTCTGTAAAGGATTTTATTTCTCCTTCACTTATGAAGCTTAGTTTGGCTGGATATGAAATTCTGGGTTGAAAATTCTTTTCTTTAAGAATGTTGAATATTGGCCCCCACTCTCTTCTGGCTTGTAGGGTTTCTGCTGAGAGATTCCCTGTTAATCTGATGGGCTTCCCTTTGTGGGTAGCCCAACCTTTCCTTCTGGTTGCCCTTAACATTTTTTCCTTCATTTCAACCTTGGTTAATCTGCCAATTATGTGTCTGGGGGTTGCTTTTCTCGAGGCGTATGTTTGTGGTGTTCTCTATGTTTCCTGAATTTGAATGTTGGCCTGCCTTGCTAGGTTGCGGAAGTTCTCCTGGATAATAGCCTGAAGAGTGTTTTCCAATTCGGTTCCATTCTCCCCATCACTTTCAGGTACACCTATCACATGTAGATTTGGTCTTTTCACATAGTCCCATATTTCTTGGAGGCTTTGTTTGTTTCTTTTTACTCTTTTTTCTCTAACCTTGTCTTCTCACTTTATTTCATTAATATGATCTTCAAACACTGATACCCTTTCTTCCACTTGATTGAATTGGCTATTGAAGCTTATGCGTTCATCACGAAGTTCTCATGCCATGGTTTTCAGCTCCATCAGGTCACTTAGTTCTTCTCTACACTGTTTTTTCTAGTCAGCCATTTGTCTAACCTTTTTTCAGGGTTTTCAGCTTCCTTGCAGTGGGCTAGAATATGCTCCTTTAGCTCAGAGAAGTTTGTTATTACCGACCTTCTGAAGCCTGCTTCTGTCAACTTGTCAAAGTCATTCATTCTCTGCCCAGCTTTGTTCCATTGCTGGCAAGGAGCTGCGGTCCTCTGGAGAAGAGGTGCTCTGGTTTTTAGAATTTTCAGCTTTTCTGCTCTGGTTTCTCCCCATCTTTGTGGTTTTATCTACTTTTGGTCTTTGATGTTGGTGATCTACAGATGGGGTTTTGATGTGGATGTCCCTTTCGTTGATGTTGATGCTATTCCTTTCTGTTTGTTAGTTTTCCTTCTAACAGTCAGGTCCCTCAGCTGCAGGTCTGTTGGAGTTTGCCAGAGGTCCATTCCAGACCCTGTTTACCTGGTTATCACCAGCAGAGTCTGCAGAACAGCAAATATTGCAGAACAGCAAATATTGCTGCCTGATCCTTCCTCTGGAAGCTTTGACCCAGAGGGGAACCTGCCTATATTAGGTGTCTGTCAGCCCCTAATGGAAGATGACTCCCAGTTATGCTATGCAGGGATCAGGGATCCACTTGAGGAGGCAATCTGTCTGTTCTCAGAGCACAAACGCCGTGTTGGGAGAACCACTACTGTCTTCAGAACTGTCAGACAGGGATGTTTAAGTCTGCAGAAGCTGTCTCCTGCTTTTTGTTCAACTATGCCCTGTCCACATAGGTGGAGTCTACAGAGGCAGTAGGCCTTTCTGAGGTGCAGTGGGCCTCACCCAGTTAGAGCTTCCCAGTCACTTCGTTTACCTACTCCAGCTTCAGCAATGGCCGACACCACTCCCCCTGCCAGGCTGCAGCCTCGCAGTTTGATCTCAGACTGCTATGCTAGCAGTGAGCAAGACTCCGTGGGTATGGGACTCACCATGTCAGGCACGAGAGAGAGTCTCCTTGTCTGCCAGTTGCTAAGACCTTGGGAAAAGCTCAGTATTTGGGCGGAAGTGTCCCATTTTTCCAGGTACAGTCTGTCACGGCTGCCCTTGGCTAGGAAAGGGAAATTCCCTGACCCCTTGCACTTCCTGGGTGAGGCGATGCCCCACCCTGCTTCGGCTCAACCCCTGTGGGCTGCACCCACTGTCCAGCCAGTCCGAATGAGATGAATGAGGTATCTCAGTTGGAAATACAGAAATCACCCATCTTCTATGTTGATCTTGCTGGGAGCTGCAGACCGGAGCTGTTCCTATTTGTCCATCTTGGCACATATCCAAATAGAGTTATTTTTAAGGGAAAGTTTTGGTAGGCAAGAGAGTGAAGAGAGTAGGATGTTAGGCATGCTCTGGTAAGGGAAGTGGAAAAGACGTCAGATAATTTGATTAGTATGGAAAACAGAAGAGGAGGGCCAAAGAAATGACAATATGGACATCAGCACTTTAGATACTGGTGGTTACAAGAGCAGGTACCTATGGTGTGACTTGGTGCTCGTGTGGCTTCCTTGAGGCCCTTAGTGACAAAAGAAGAACCTGCTGTGGTCGGGAAACAATTGAGAGTGCCAGAGCCCTTGAATTATACAGGCAAACGTGTTCTTGCAAACTAGGAAACTGGCAACTCATACTCCAAGTTTAAGGTTAAAAAAGAATTGAATAGGCTAGAGAAACTCCACATTTAATCTCCTGCTCTACAACTAGATGATTATGCTGTTGGGTAAAGCAGTATGTCTGAAAATTATCTGCAATGAGTTTTATGTTTAAAGAGAATGTGCCAAAAATGGAGAAAATGGTTTTTTTTTTCTTCCGAAATAACTTAATTTCTGTAGTGCTCTAATAAGCAGGCTCTGCATGATGGGCTGATGGCCGGTTGCATTATGTGTGTTTGTTTCTGTACTGCTCTTCAGAGCCACAATAGCACTTCAGATAATGGCTGCTGCTTAATTGCCATTACACAGATGTTATTTGGTCAGATGCCTCTCATCATTTCCACTCCCAAACATCTGATCTCCACAGCAACACATTGTCATTCAGGTGGGAAGAAGAAGGATTTTTGAAACTTATCTTCTTTTCCCAAACATACTTCTTAAAATGACCATGAGTATTGCCTTTGGGTGGGAGTTGGGGGGAAGGTGTTGTATATAGAAAACCCTAATATTCCATTTATAGAGAATTGGTTAAATTAATCATCCTACATATACAAAAAGAACTGTCAGGCCACCATAAAAAATGATAATGTAGGCCAGGCACAGTGGCTCACACCTGTATTCCCACCAATTTGGGAGGCTGAAGCAGGCGGATCATGAGGTCAGGAGATTGAGACCATCCTGGCCAACATGGTGAAACCCCATCTCTACTAAAAATACAAAAAAATAAGCTGGGTGTGGTGGCCCATGCCTATAGTCCCAGCTACTTGGGAGGCTGAGGCAGGAGAATCCCTTGAACCTGGGAGGTGGAGGTTGCAGTGAGCCGAGATCGTGATGTTGTACTCCAGCCTGAGCAACAGAGTGAGACTCTGTCTCAAAAATAAATATATATATATATGATAAAGTAGACCCATATTTACTGTTTTGAACATATGTACATAATATAATTGATTGGTAAAAAAAAGTTCATTGATAAACATCACATGTGGTATGATTCTGTTTTAAGTATACAACTGTGTGTGTGTGTGTTTATGTACAGAATTGGATATAAATGAATATATATTCAAAGCCAACAGTCTTGAAGGTGCCAAGATTTTATTAGTGGTTACTAATAAATCCTGAGTGATAGGATTATATGAAATTTACACTTATGTCTTTGTACTTTTCCTATATTGTTTTTGTAGTAAGCACTGCTTTCTTTAATCAAACAAATGTATTTTATATCCAAAAGATAAATGAAGGGCACGTCTTTAACTTTTAATGAATTTCATGTGTTTCATCTTATTGAAAATAATGTAAACCTTCCTTCATCTATGACCAGAGTAAAGGTAAATTTTCATAAATGAGCTAAAGTGATTTGTAGAGCTTTGGAGAGACCACTGGACATTTGCAACCTATGCATGATAGTCACTGTAAAATATGCTTTGTCGGGTTAAATTTAAGTGTCTCTCACTGGAAAGGAAACAACACAGTCTTTTATCCAAAAAACAGATATTCAACATGTGGAATAAGACACTATTCCTTGCACTAGAGTGAAAGAGAGGAACCCGAGGAAGAGTAGTAATAACAGTCTACATTTGCTTTCTAACTTTTTTTCTATGCATTATCACTATGATCTTAATGATATGAGGTGAATCAGGCCAAGGCTTCAGATTAATGAATTGAGACTCAGTCAGGGGAAATGACTCATGCACATCTGCACATATCATCTCTTCCCAGTCTTAGCAACCATATTCCTGGTCCCTCAGTGCAGTGTTCTTGGCAATCTATGCTTCATCAGAACAATAGAAGTCTGTCTATATGTGCATATGTTTGCATGTATGTATGTATGCATGTATGTATTTATCTAGCTATGGTTGCCTGATGAAGCCAGCTTTTCTATTTAAAGGGTATTGTCTAAATAACAGCGACCAGTCACCCGGAATTGGATTAGCTCTTTAGTTAGGTTATGATGGCAAAACTTGGCTGGTCATTAATACCATATAAATTAGTTTATAAGAGTGCCTTGAGAGTATGCTGAGAGCCCATAAGGAAAGGGGGCAGAAATCCAGGACACTTAGGGGATATACCTGAGCAGTACTCTAGCAGCCTGTGGCTGCATGTATGCCTTGGATTCTAAAGTAATCACATTCATTGATTCTCCAGCATCTGGTCCACTGTAGAAATAATTATAAAATGGTCCAAGAACTCCCTTGCCTCTGCCTAGTAATTTGTTTAGGACTTCCTAATAGGCTACTTCTGGTGAGTAAGACATAAAGGGAGCATTTTAAAAAATGTTTACTTCATCTCAAAAAGAGACACAAAGAAGAGGGTTTCCCCTTCTTCTCCTCAATGGCACCATGAAGGAAGGTCAAGCCTGGAGTGCTACAACGCCCTTCTGAGCATAGGCAACCAGCCTGAGGCCAATGCTCACTGGAGGAACTTGGGTTTGTGATGACATGGAGGGGATGTCTGAATCAATAAGCCTTCAACCCTGAGTTGTTGACTTCCCACTACATGAGATAACTCATTTCCTCATAGCTGAAGCCCATTACACTTAAGGTTTTTTGAGATTTTCTGCCAGAAACTTTCAAACTGATATGGGTTCCCAGAAGAGGAAGATAGAATCATGAGAGGAGAAAGAAAGGAGTCTCTGATAATAAAAACTTTTACTTCCATTTTTCCTAGAAATAGCCCTGCCTGGTAATACATTGCAACATGGAATAGAGTAGATCAGAACTTTTAAAACATGAATGTGGTCTCTCCTGGCAAGTTTGTTAAATTCAGATTCTGATTCAGTAACTAGCTCCCAAGTGATGCTGATGTTGCTAGTTCTTAGGTAACAGCAAGAGTGCAGAGAGCAAGGTAGTGGATATTGAAACCAAGAAGCTTCTCATCACATGAAAGTAATACTTCATAATTTATAAACCACTATATAAAAGCTATTAAGAATGATGATGATAATGATGGTGATAATGATGCTGATGATGAAAATGACTAATGCATGTGCATGCAGGTAATATGCATAGTAAGGTGGTTAAAAGCATGGATTTCAGAATTAGATACATGGATCTAAATTCTGGTTGAACCTCCTACTAGCTATATGTCCTCAAATTATTTAACATCTTTCTACCCGAGTTTCCTCATCCACAATATGGTTGTGTTAATTGTACTAACCTGATATGGTTTAGCTTTGTATCTCCACCCAAATCTCATCTTGAATTGTAATCCTCAGGTGTTAAGGGAGGAACCTGGTGAGAACTGATTGGATTATGGGTTGGTTTCCCCCATGCCGTTCTCGTGATATTAAGTGAGTTCTCACAAGATCTGATGGTTTTATAAACATCTGGTATTTCCCCTGCTCACCTCTTCTCCTTCTGCCATCTTATGAAGAAGGTACCTTGCTTCCCTTTCCACCATGATTGTAATTTCCTGAGGCCCCCCTAGCCATGCTGAACTGTGAGTCAATTAAACTTCTTTCTTTTATAAATTACCCACTCTCGGGCAGTTTTTTATAGCAGTGTGAAAACGGACAAATACACAACCTTATAGATTTATTCTGGTGATGAAGAAAGAATACACATACAAGGTGTTTAGAGGTGCCTGGCAAATAGTAAATGTTCTGGTAGTAGTATCAGTAGCAGCAGTAATAGAAGTAGAAGGAATATTTCACATAGTCATGAAATTTTCCTTTGGTGATCTCTCTTTTGTTGTGGCCAAACCCCTCTCTGCACTGAAACTTTTCCTTGGGTGTCCTCTGCTGCTTCTCCTAAAATGAAATCTGATTTTATGCCTGCAATCCACTTCTACACGCTGATCCCTGAAAGCCAGTGACATTTCCCCGAGCATCTTACTGTTAGCTGTAAGATCATCATTTTAAGGCCACATATAAATCTAGACAAAACACACACACTTATTTATTTGGGGTTACACTGCGTATTACCACCCAGTCTGGGGCCACAGAGGGAAGGAGATTCAGATCCACCCAGAACTCTGCCTGACAACCCTACAGATGAGAGAAAAACTTCCCACCTTGAACTTTCTCTGTCATCTCTCCTTGTCCTGTTCCCACTGTTTTCCTCATCTTCTCTCTCCTTCACCAAGGTCTTTCCTTTGCTTGAGCTCATCCTCTGGAGAGCTGTAGAAAACCAAAAATTCATTTTTGTCTCGTTGTGCTTCTAGACAGGATTTGGCTGGATTCAGCATCCAATCAACAGCCTTTCTCCTTCCACCTCATTCCCTGCCTTTATATTTCATGATTTCAGCTTCCAGGTTGATGGGCAAATTAGAGCCCTAACTTCTCAATTCCTAAGCTCTGTGACTTTTAGCTTCTGAGATTTGCATTTCCATTTTACTTTAGCTACCTGAAGTTGAATAAAATTATTACTCAAAACTGTTCTATCTTTGTGACCTACATCCCAGAACTTCATCCCTTGAAACCAACTTCCGTTTCTGTCACTTCACACCTGTCAAGGTTTCTCCTGATTGCCCCCTCCCCAGTGCATCAGCCCCTTCTGTTTTATTGGATTCACTGATGAACTCCAACTCAGCTCCTTCAATGCTATTGCTTTAGAACTTCCTGCTCCTTTGCTCTTCAATCATGTTCCTGTGTCAGTTCCCAAACTGGGTCACAACTATAATTTTGTTTCTCTACCTCTGGGTTCAGAGCTTCATTAGAGAAACTTAAATAACAACCCAACCAAAATACTGATTAGAATCAGTACTGAAAGAGCCCTTGTCAACTCCCTATCACATTCCCCACAGCAGCAGTTTTGAACATTTTCCCACAGTGTTCGGGCCTCTGATCTCACTCCCTCACAGAGTAATGTTAAAGTACGAACACGTCTTCTGGGAACCGTGGTAAAAGGAAATTCCAATCAGTGATCCTGAAGTCATTAGTTTAGAAACCGTACTTTTGAGTATGAAGGTCTTAAAGTTCATTCCTTTATGCTTTTTCTGGAACTTGGTCAAATCAACTATATTTTTGTCTTACATCTTTAATTTCTTTTGTTCTGTCTTCTTTCCCTAACCCCATAGGCATGCTCCGTTCTGGTAAATATAACATTTTACTAACTCCACTATTCCATAAAGTAGCATTTCTCAAAATGTGTTTCATGGAACACCAGTCTTTTAAACTATAGTATTCCGTGGAAAAGGTAGATTGTATGGTCAAGTACATTTGAAAGTGCTTATTAAACATAGCTTAAATTTTACTTATGAAGTTATTTCCTACGTGTTTTCCCAGACACCAACTCTGGAGTTACTTTAGTAAATACCATTCTAGTAGTTCTAGTAGAACCATAGTTCACATGGACTGCCTCAAATTCATTACCGTCTCTTGAGTCCGTAAACCCCAACATTTTAGATTTTTCTCACTCTACGCTGCAACTGCTCCTCCAAATAAAATTAGCTATTGAACACTTTCCCTTTACCTAACCAATTTTTAAATTATATATTTATGTGTGTAGCAAATACATATACAGAAAAGTAAGAATGTAAAGTTACCCATAAACCTGATATTCAAATATAACCATGGATAACAATGTTTTTCATATCCTTCCCATCTTCTGTCTACATATTATATGTATATGCATACACACCTACCACATATTTACATATAGTGTATGTATATGTTTGTGTATATCGTGGGTATGTGTATGTATGTGTGGGTATCATGCCTGAATAATATATGTTATAGAACAAACAAGTTTTCTTAATAGCTGATGTCACAAATTCTTTGAGGGACAAAATAATTCTTAGTTTTGAAAACTGCTGTTGTAAGTGCTTGGAGTAGAAGGTGAGCTCGTGAGAGGGAGAAATCTGCCTTCTGTAATAGAGAAGAAAGTGTTCACACCTCCTTGAGACTCTAGGAAGGACCATAGTGATGAGAGGAGAGAAGAAAATGCGGGGATAGTGGAAAACTGTGTGGTATGTGTTATCATTTCTTTTTGAGCCTCCAAACATTTAATAATGCTTTGAGAAGCTTCTTTTTGTAATAATTGGTGGAGGAACTGAGATTCTTGTTTAGATTCACATGGTATAGTACCAAGATAGCAAAAAAGGGGATTAGAGCCCCAACACAGAGAGAAATTTGAAGACAAAATCTCCCAAGTAATATCGGCATTAGGAGAGATCTGAATATCCATAGATTTTAGAGTCGGAGATTTAAAGCCAAGAATATTCATATCCTTGGAAAAAAGGAACAGCCAATCTTGACATAGGGAAGATAAGGTATGATTCTGAGTATTATATACTGCTTATTCTATGTTTTTTGTAAAAACAGAGTGGCATCAAACATTGCAATCTGTTTTGTATTCTTAAAATCAGATTTTCAATTATATTGGATGGACCATCCATTGATTTTCAGTAACAGAGTCTTAATATGTGAGTGCAATTTTATCTAAGTGATTTTAATAAAGCCATCAAAAGGCTGACCATATCATATCATTAAGTTTAAATCTTGGGCTTGAGATCCCTAGTATATTATTCTCAGGCCTTACAGTGATGCCTCAACCCTATAGTCCAGCAATTTCCACCCCATCCATCTTTCCAGCTTCATTTCTTCCTGTCCATCCCTTCCTCTCCTACCTTCTCTAAACTAAAGAGATTGTAAAACCCATGCCCCATAGTCTCCAGGCACTTTTGAGTTCTTGACAATTCAAAAATGGCAAACTCTTTCAACACCTCCCGCATTCTTATTTTCAAGAATGCCCTTCTTCCCAATAGCCAATTCGACCACTGCATGATAAAGGAAGCATTTCTTCAACCCCCCTGGCAGAATGAAAGGTACCATTTCCTGAGCTTTTCCAGCACTTGTATTTCAGCAGTTATCATGTTTTCTTTTATTTATTTGTTCGTATGCACTTTTCTGGTCTAGAGGTGGGAGGGGAGATTATTCAATATTGTAAAATATGAACATACATCATGAATCTATGATCACTAATAATCATTATAGCAAAGCTAATGGCATGATTATATTATGCTATATATGTTGCAATAGTCCTCTGCTCCAACTACTACACCTGTACGAACATGCACGTGTACGTGCTTTTCTTAGTTAATACTTAGATAAGGCTCTAAGAAGGTCTATTACACCATACATTTTCCTCTCATTAAGCCTCTTGCATGGTGCATCTCAAGTGTCAATGTGAATTTAGCTGGATATTTTGTTAAAATGCAGATTCTGATGTAGCAGATTTAGGGTAGGTCCCAATATTCTCTATTTCTAGCAGGCTCCCAGGAGATGCCAATACTGATTATCTGTAGGCTCTGTAAAACGTATTTACATTGCCGTGAATTGAATAAGTGCTAAGGCCTAGCAGGAAATTCATACATGAATAATTTATATATCAGATGAGGTTTGAGTTCTAAAACTAGCCAACACTGCATGTAGTTAAAATTACCTTCAAAAGCATGATAAGAAGATGCCATGGTGGAGAAAAGCACAATTTCTCTCAATTAGTTCCATATGACTTACGGTTGAGCCTTCAGTATTTGTGTTGATTGATAAATCTTTGGTTGAGCGCCAGATCAAGGAGTCAGTTAACATGCAGAGGTCATGTTATACAAAAGTAAATAAATATTTTTAAGTTCGTAAATAAATATCTTTCAACACTAGAATGACAATGTTCACATTCTGAGAGGCATATGGGAAATTAAGACTGCCATGGGAGAAATATCTCTTAACCTCATATCTCATGCCCATTCTTGGGCAAAGCATCATTGAGTGGAATTGCAAGCAAAACTCATCCTAAGTTAATTGTTATACTCCTCTATATTTCTTTTTCGACTGAATGGATATAGTTAAATATGCATAAGTTACATATATATAGTGTTCTCATAGCATCAATGCCAAACACATGAGAATTTTTAGGTATTCCTGCCATCTGTAGATTAAGAGGACAAGTTCAGGATTTCTCAAACAAACAGCCTGTAAGTCAAGGCCTGCAAAGCAGTGGAGTGTAATATGGAAAGCCTGTCATAGAATATTAAATAACATAATAAGCATATCTCTGCTGAAATCTGTAAATGTGCCGTTTTCAGATTCCAATGATAAGTCAATATAACAATGTCTATTTTTTTCATAATTCCTTATCCTTTTTATGGACTATTTTCTGGTAAAAGAACTAGACAACTTTTCAATCTTTATTGCCATTTGGTTCAGGATCTCTCCTTAGGGAGATTAGCTGATCATGAATATTATATATGTTTGAAATTTTCATTTTATCTTTACAAATAACATTGAAATTGGAAAGATTTTATGCCACTCTGATAGAGCCCAGTGAACTTTTCAGGCATGTGGTTAAAGACTGGGCAATAATCAGGTTTCCTAGAATTTGTTTCCTAGAATTAGCCTCTCTTACCTCCCAATCTCAGAATCAAACCAGACTAACAATCTGCTCTGGATGTCTTTGAACAAGCTAATCCTGCCTCCTGCCTAAGGGTACTCTGGGAGATGACTGAAATTTTAAAGATATAAAAACACACTAAAACTGTAACAAACGACTCAGCAATGTGCCTTCTAAGGTGGACAGATTCTTGGTAGGCAGCCCTAATTGTTGCAATCGTTTTTAGGTATTCTAATGCACTCAGCTGAATTATGCACCACACTGCTTCTGAATGACACAGCCGTTTCTGACTCCATTAATATGGAAGATTTCAGCCAAATGCTCTTAAACGATAGCTTCTCTTTATTTGTAATTTCAGACTCTATTGATTTCCTTCTGTTCCCTTCATTATGATTTCAATTGATTACCTTGGCAACTGCAATAACAATGATTGCACTTGACACTGTCTGAGACTCTTGAGATGGTATTTGAATAGGAATGGTATAATTTGGGGGAAAGTGCCTGCAAGAACCTGTCATTAGCAGTACACTTACACTTTACTTTTATTGACTTTCCTCTCTTTCGAGTAGGCCCTTGTCACAGAGTTGGCTGTTAACAGGGCTACAGTAGTAGTTCCGATTTCTGTGGCTCTTCAAAGAGTAAAAGATTCTTATTATTAAAGAGAATGGAGTGGGCTTGCATAGATACACACACGTACACACATTATACAGTGTCTCTGTGTGTGTGCACGCACACGCGCATGTTTAGCTTTTGCCTTTTTGCCAATGTTGCCAGCTCTCTGATTACCATTCAGGTCAACTTACCAGATGGGGTGCGCATCTGATGATGGTTAAACTCAGGGTATCAGAGCTCAGATGAAAGACTCCAGCCAAGATTCGATAATGAATCCTGTACAATGTCTTTATTAGGCTTTTAAGAAAGAAGAAAACAAACAATCTTGCTTTATGTCATTGTCACAGCACAGAATTTAAAATTCAAAGGCTCAACTGCGAATTGCTAGCTGTGAATACTATGGAAGCTCTTGGGTCACCACTTAGCTCCACTGGCCCTTCCTGAAAGACTGTTTTCTCCATGAGATTTATGGAGAATACTGGCTGTGCAAAACAAGGTCATCTGTGGTCACACTTTCCTAAGTTTTTTCTTCTAGTGATGTTTTAATTAAATGGTCACCCATTTATCCTTTTGATAATAGCACATGTCTTCTGGAACAGAAGGAGGTGTTTGCCATGTTGCAGGGCGTCACAGGAATTTAGAAACACTAAGTTTCAGCCATTTTCTGCTGAGAGGCTCGTGTTCTCTTCATTCTTTGGAAAATATATAACACTCTGTTTCCCACCAAAATGTTTGGCTTCTTTATATAAGATTTACCTAACAGCCTTAGTACAGTGAGAAGAATCTCAAATTTGAGCCCCATAGACATGCTTTCTAGGCTCATTTCTACCATGCACTACGTGAGCTTCTGCAAGCCAGTCTGTGTCTCTAGACCTCAGTTTATTCATCTGTAAAACAAGGGAATTAGGTTCAATGATGTCTAAGGCCCTTTCTACCTCTATATTTTCATAAAATATTTAGCAAAGAAACTTGATGAGCCAGCTTATTATGTATAAATGTCAACGAAGTTAAATAGGAGAGAAAGTTCCTGGCATAAAATGTGCTTAGTGTTTGCAAAATCTGCAAATTTGAAAACAAACAAACAAATAAATACCAAAGAGGTTTTCTGAATTCAAGCTATTTTCTTTTTCTCTTCAAAGCCATTCATCCTTGCCCTTGCTTGTGTAGCTCCATTGCTTTTGTTGAACTGAAAGCTAATTAGATTTCATCATCTATTTCCTGTTTGTTTGGCAGACACAAGATTCTAGTTACACTCTCAACATAATTAACTTTTAATTTAATACTTCTTAATCGTGTCCCACTGTGGTGTGTGTATATGTGCATGATGATTGTGCATTGCCCACTCCATATCAGGGAATGGTAACTCTTATACCTGTATCATGTAGTTTCAGAGTCATACAAACTACATCAGTGACTTGCATGACACAAGTCCTCAGGAGACACTTTATTTTGTTTTTATAATTTCAACTTTTTAGATTTAAGGGTACATGTGCAGGTTTGTTACCTGGGCATATTGCATGATGCTGAAGTTTGGGGTATGAATGATTCCATCACCCAGATAATGAGCATAGTAGCCAAGAGTTGATTTTTCAGCACGTTCCCTGCTTCCTTCCTCCCCACATAGAAGTCACCAGTGTCTATCATTGACATCTTTATGTACTTGAGCAGCCAGTGTTTAGCTCCCACTTATACATGAGAACATGTGGCATTTGGTTTTCTGTTTCTGTGTTAATGCACTTAAGATAATGGCCTCCAGCTGCATCCACATGGCTGCAAATAACATGATTTCATTCTTTTTATGGCTGCATAGTATTCTATGGTATACATATGGCATGCATAGTATTGTATTCTATACATACTACATTTTCTGTATGTAATCCACCATTAATGGTCGTCTTGTTTGATTCTGCATCTTTGCCATTGTAAGTAGCTGTATTAGTCTACTCTCATCCTGCTAATAAAGACATACTTGAGACTGGGTAATTTATAAAGGAAAGAGGTTTAATTGACTCACAGTTCAGCATGGCTGGGGAGGCATCAGGAAACTTACAATCATAGCAGAAGGGGAAGCAGGCACATCCTTCATCACATGGCGACAGCAAGGAGAAGTACAGAGTGTAGAGGGGGAAAGCCCCTTATAAAACCATCAGATCTCATGAGAACTCACTATTATGAGAACAGCATAAAGGTAACGCCCCGTGATTCCATTACCTCCCACTGGGTCCCTCCTGCAACACTTGGGGATTATGGTAACCACAATTCAAGATGAGATTAGGGTGGGGAAATAGCCAAACCATATCAATAGCACTGCGATGATCAATAGCATGCATGTGTCTTTTTGGTAGAATAATTTATTTTATTTTGGAAATACACCCAGCAATGAGATTGCTGGGTCAATTGGTGGTTTTGTTTTAAGATCTATGAGAAATCTCCAAACTTCTTTCCACAGTGGCTGAACTAATTTACATTCCCACCAATAGTGTGTAAGCATTCCTTTTTCTTCACAGCCTCGCCAGCATCTATTGTTTGTTGACTTTTTCATAATAGCCATTGTGCCTTGTATAAAATGGTATCTCATTGTGGTTTTGATTTGTGTTTCTCTGATGACTAGTGATGTGGAGCATTTTTTCCTATGTTTGTTGACCATTGTCTGTCATCTTTTGGGAAATGTCTGTTCATGTCCCTTGCACACTTTTTATTTTTCTTTATTTTTTAAAATTTTTGTGGGTACATAGTAGGTGTATATAATTATGGAATACATAACATGTTTTGATACAGGCTTTCAGTGTACAATAATCACATCTTGGAAAATGGGGTATCCATCCCCTCAAGCATTCATGCTTTGTGTTACAAATAATCCAATTATACTCTTTTAATTATTTTTTAATGTACAATTGAATTATTATTGACTATAGTCACCCTGTTGTGCTATCAAATACTAGGTCTTATTCATTCTTTCTATTTTTTGTACTCATTAACCATCCCCACTCCCCTCTTCTTCCCCCAACCCAACTGCCACCATACCCCTAATACCCTTCAAGTCTGTGGTAACCATCTTTCTACTCTCTATCTCTGTGAGTTCAATTGTTTTGATTTTGAGTTCTCACAAATAAGTGAGAACATGTGATATTTGTCTTTCTTGCCTGGCTCATTTCCTTAGCATAATGACCTCTAGTTCCATCCATGTTGTTGCAAATGACAGGATCTCATTCATTTTATGGCTGAATAGTTCTCCTTTATGTACAAGTACCACATTTTCTTTATGCATTCATCTGTTGCTGGACACTTAGCTTGCATCCAAAATTTTGACTACTGTGAAAACATCTGCAACAAACATCTTTGCTCACATTTTAATGGAAGTATTTGGTTTCTGCTTGTTAAATTGTTTAAGTTCCTTATATATTCTGGATATTAGATCTTTGTCAGATAATGTAAACATTTCCTCACATTCTATAGGCTGTTTACTTTTTTGGAAGTTTCTTTTGCTGTGCAGAAGCTCTTTAGCTTAATTATGTCCCACTGGTCAATTTTTGGTTTTGTTGCAATTGCTTTTGAAGACTTAGTGAAAAATTGTTTCTCAGGGCTGATGTCTAGAGTGGTATTTCCTATATTTTCTTTCAGGATTCATATAGTTTGAGGTCTTACATTTACATCTTTAATCCATCTCGAGTTAATTTTTTGGAAGTTGGGGTTCAGTTTCATTCTTCTTCATGTAGCTAGCCAGCTATCTCAATACCATTTATTAAATAGGAAGTCCTTTTCCCATTGCTTGTTACTGCCAACTTTGTAAAAGATCAGATGGCTGTAGGTGTGCAGCTATATTTCTGAATTCTCTATTCTGTTCCATTGGTCTATGTCTGGTTTTGTACCAGTACCATGCTGTTTTGGTTACCGTAGCGTTATAGCATAGTTTCAAGCAAGGTAATATGATGCCTCTGAGTTTCTTTTTGTTTAGAATTGCTTTGGCTATTTGAGCTATTTTTTTTGTTTGTTTCATATGAATTTTTGAACAGCTATTTTTCTAATTCTATGAAAAGTAACACTGGTAGTTTGATGGAATAGCATTGAATCTGTTGATTGCTTTAGGCAATTTGGCCATTTTAACAATACTGATTCTTCTAATCCATGAGCATAGAATGACTTTCCATTTGCGCCATCTATGATTTTTTCAGCAGTTTTTCTATTGTTATTTTTATTTTTTATTTTTTGAGACAGAGTCTTGCCCTGTCACCCAGGTTGGAGTGTAGTGGCCTGATTTTGGCTCACTGCAAGCTTAGCCCCCCAGGTTCATGCCATTCTCCTGCCTCAGCCTCCCGAGCACCTGGGACTACAGGCACCCGCCACCACACCAGACTAATTTACTTTTTTGTATTTTTAGTAGAAACTGGGTTTCACTATGTTAGCCAGGATGGTTTCGATCTCCTGACCTCATGATCTGCCCACCTAGACCTCCCAATGTGCTGAGATTACAGGCATGAGCTACCGCACCCAGTCTTTTTTCAGCAGCGTTTTATACTTTTCCTTCTACAAATCTTTTATCTCCTTGCTTAGATTTATTCCTACTTTTTTTTCTTGTGAATATTGTAAATGAGATTGTTTTCTTGATTTGGCTACCAGCTTGAACATTATTGGTGTATAGAAATGCTATTGATTTTTGCACATCGATTTTGTATCCTGAAACTTTACTGAAGTAGTGTATCAGTTCCAGGAGCCTTTTGATGGAGCTTTTAGGGTTTTCTAGGTATAGGATCACATCATCATCCCTGAATAGATATAGTATGACTTCTTTTCTATTATGGATGCCTTTTATTTGAGAGATGGTTTGGCTCCTTTTCTTGTATAGATGCCTTTTATTTATTTCTCTTGACTTATTGCTTTGGTTAAGACTTCCAATACTATGCTAAAGAGGAGTGATGAGTAGGCATGTTTATCTTTTTCCAATTCTCAAGGGGAATGCTTCTGGCTTTTGCCCATTTTGTATGATATTGGCTATGGGTTTGTCATAGATGGTTTTTATTATTTTGAGATATAGTCCTTTGATACCTAGTTTTTTGAGGGTTTTTATTGTGAAGGGATGTTGGATTTTATGGAAGACTTTTTCTGCAACTATTGAGATGATCATATGGTTTTTGTTTTTAGTTATGTTTACATGGTGAATCATATTTATTGATTTACATATGTTGAGCCAACTATGCATCCTATGGATTAAGCCTACTTGATTACAATGAGTTAACTTTTTGATTTGCTACTGGATTTAGTTTGCTAGAATTTTGTTGAAGATTTGGAGGTTTATGTTCCTAAGAGATATTGGCCTATAGTTTTCTTTTTTGTTGTTGTGTCTTTGTCAGGTTTTGTTATCAAGGTGATGCTGGCTTTATAGAATGAGTTAGGGAGGAGTCTCTCCTCCTTTCTTTTTTGGAAAAATTTCAGTAAATTGGTACCAGCTGTTCTTTGTATGTCTGGTGGAATTTATGAATCCATCTGGTCTGGGGCTGTTTTTGGTTGGTAGGTTTTTTTATTACTGATTCAATTCTGGAACTTGATATCAGTTTGTTGAGGATTTCAATTTCTTCCTGATTCGATCTTGGGAGGTTGTGTGTTTCCAGGAATTCATCCATTTCCTCTAGATTTACTAGTGTTTTTGCATAAAGGTGTTCATAATAGTCTCCAAGGATCTTTTATTTTTCTGTGGGATGGATTGTAATGTCATCTTTATAGTTTCTGACTGTGCTTATTTAGATCTTTCTTTTTCTCTTTGTTAATCTAGCTAGTCTAGTGCTTTCATTTGTCGTTCCAAAGAACCAGCTGTTGGTTTCGTTGATTCCTTGTATGGACTTTGGGGTCTCACTTCCATTCAGTTCTGCTCTGATTTTGTTTATTTCTTTTCTTCTGTTAGTTTGTTCTTATTTCTCTCACTCCTCTAGTTGTAATATTAGATCATTCATTCGAGATCTTTCTAACTTTTTGAGGTAGTCATTTAGCACTACAAACTTTCCTCTTAACACTGTTTTTGCTGCATCCCACAGATTTTGGTATGTTGTCTCTCTGTTTTTATTTCTTTCAAAGAATTTTTTTTATTTCTGCCTTATTTACCCAAAAGTCATTCAAGAGAAAGTTGTTTAATATCCATGTAATTGTGTGGGTTGGGGGAAACTTGTTGGTATTGACTTCCATGTTTACTCCATTGTGGTCTGAGAGTATGGTTGGTATGATTTCAGTTGTTTTTGAATTCACTGGGACTTGCTTTGTGGCCAAGCATGTGGTTGATCTTGGATTATGTTCCATGTGCAGAGGGGAAGAATGTATATATTCTGTGGTTGATGGGTGGAGTGTTCGGTAGATGTCTTTCAGGTCCAATTGGTCAAGTGTCAAGTTTAAGTCCAGGATTTGTTAGTTTTCTGCTTCAATCATCTAACACTGTCAGTGTGGTGGTGAAATCCCTCCATATACTTGTGTGACTATCTAAGTCTTTTAATAGGCCTAGAAGTCATTGTTTTATGAATCTGGGTGCTCCAATGTTGGGTGTGATAGTTAAGTCTTCTCGTTGAATTGAACCCTTTATCATTATGTAATACCCCTCTTTGTCCATTTTTACAGTTGTTGGCTTAAAGACTGTTTTAGTTAGTATAAGAATAACAAGTCATACTTTTTGTTTTACATTTGCATGATATATCTTTCTCAGGAGACACTTTATAAGACAGTTAGGACATTATGTGTTGATTATATGTTGTATCTTCTACTACGGAATGTGAGACAAGAGAGGAGAGGAACAGAAAAAAAGCGCAAACTGTAGAGGAAAATCCAAAGGAAGAGAAAACAAGAGAAAGCAGAGTTGGGTAGAAGACTGATTAAGTAAGTTTCAGTATCGAGTTTCCTTTCTGAGGAATCTGTCTTTTCACAGAACTGTAGATTCTTACTTGGTTTTGACATGGCCCATCCATCAGCACTGCCAGAAGTGAAATCAGCATCTTCTGGATGAAAAATCTTCATGTTTACCATGTTTAAGAATGCCAATCTTTCACCAGCCTCAATATTCATACTTGCCTGTCAGTCAGTAATCATGCTGCCAGTAGTCCTAAAAAGTACCCAGAGTAAACAGTGGATGGATAACAGCTAAACTACTTGACAATACTGAAGAGTCAAGGCAAGGTATAATTTTAATCACAGAAGGCAGATGTGGAAGGAGCTTCCCCTTTTCCTTTAACATGCCCTAACAATATCTGATTATCACCTAACACAGAACATACATGGGAATCTCTGTCATTTAAGGGAGGATTAGGGACAACAATTTTATGATGAAACCCTGCTAAAGAATGGGAGGAAAGAAATTACATTTGGGATCCAAACTTCTTGACTCTCCAAAACTCTTTGTAATTACTTCCTTTCTAAACTGAAAGGCCAATTTAAAATGGAGAAAACTGATAAAACGGAAGTAACTAGACTATGTCAACAAAGACTTGGGTAGGGTTATAAGTTGTTTTACAAAGAGGCTTCATATGCTATATCTTATTTGATTTTCACAAGAACACCAAAAAGAATTTATTTTTATTGCCTGATATTAATGGAGGAACGGAATCACAAAATTTTGTTGGGTTTATGAAAATAGTAAGAGGCAAAAGTTAGAAACTGGTAGCAAATATTACATCAAGTTATAATAACCTTTCCGTTATAACATAGCTTCCTTCTGGAAAACAGAGCTCTGTATTAAAAAAAAAAATCATATCTGGAACATCATGCCAGGGTGGACTGGGATGTGCTTGTCAAGGAGTTGAGGCAATTTTGGCCTTGGTTATGCATTCATATTTGAAGCTCAGAAGTTATGGTTGCTAACAGCAAGGACTTTTCTAGGTATGACCTCAGAGACCATGATATGAATTCTGGAATCTTTTTCCTGCTTCCAGTGACTCCTTGCTGGCATAGCATACCACTCAATGGCTAACAGATCTTGGAGATTGGCAGAGAAATTTGCAATGAGCAGATTTTCCTCGTGTTGGGCCCTGTGTAATGGCTGCTTGCTTCCTCTTTCCACTGCCAGGAAATGAGTCCTTTCATGAGGGCATTTGAAGGAGATGCTTTTTGTTTAGTGATTTTCTGCACCAGCAGTTTCCTCATTTAGAGACTGAAATGGATATGCTTCACCTTGGGAAGTGATGTTCTAGAATCTGTTCCTTTTCTGTGAGCAGCCAGGTGGCAGGGACACTGCAAATATGGAATGAGAGAGGACACAGCTTTGCAGAGGAGAAAGAGTCTGTGTGAAGAGTGTCAAGTCCAGGGGATGAATCTGGCTGTTCCTTCCAGAACTTCAATAACATAACCAACTTTGCCTGCCAGGACAATGGCAAAGAAACCCTATAGAATGTATAGAGTCAAAAATATGGTTTCTACTGGGGCTTTTTAAAAATGTTTGTTAATGGGCATCTTTGATATTTGTGAAAGTAAAACTTGTATGAAAATTTAGTAGAACAACTTAACCAAGGGACCATGATGGATACATTAGTGAAGATTTTGACAATCTGGGCATTGAACCAAAGGGAAACATCCACACATAGAGAAGCACATAAAACTGAATTGAAGTTCACCACAACACAAAGACCATTGCATTGGATGACAGTCATATGGCAGCATGGTGTACATACAACAGTATGCTCTCTTGAAGTGCATTGTGCATTAAGAGACTGTTTTGGAGTAGAAAACAGAACTATCTCAGCTTAAGCACAAGATAGCTCTGGATTCAAATCCCAACCCTGCTACTCATAAACTACATGGCCTCAGAAGACTTATTTAACCTTTATGAGCCACAGTTTCCTCACCTGTGAAATGGAAATAATAATACCAATTTGTAAGTATATAAAGCACTTGATAAGTGGCAGTTAACATTGCCACTATTACTTAACTCAATAAAGACTTTATATTGGTTATTAGCATCACTTTTTGTTATTCATGGTGTGTATTTTTCAGGCAACTTTTTCTGCATACAATTTTAAACGGTTAACACTTTGCTTTTAGATATGCGCTAAGAGGACTGGTAATACAGAAAATGATCAAGAGATGTTCTCTCTTTATTAGGAATAGCAGTTGAGAATCTCAAAGTTATGCCAGATTTTGTAATTACTTTGTTGGTGAGGTATGATTTGCAACTAAATTGATAATCCATCATTCACCTACACTGAGTTTAAGCTCCAGACTGCCATGGTACATATGATCTGGTCTATAGTACTGGGTACTTGTTCATAGAGAATCTCCAATTTTTTTAAATAGTTTTGAAGAAGAAGACTTGGCCAAACATCTGCACTGACTATATAAGCTCATTCCATCTTATGTCATTTCTTTTCAAATTTATATTTTCTCCTAGATCTATCTCAGACCAGTCACAGCCTTCATGAGTTATTTGCAAAAGCATAGATTTCTGGTTCACTTGCAGTAGGGTTAAATTAATGAAAATATCAAAGAAGTGTGTGTCTGTGTGTGTGTGTGTGTGTGTGTGTGTGTGTAGTTCTTAGCAGTTTCTAGGCATTGTTCTAAGCACTTTAAACATATTAACTTATTCTCATTTCAGTGGATATTCCATTATTATCTTCAATATACTGATGAAGGGTATCACTCTTAGATGAGCGCAAGAGAGGCTCCTGGTCTGAGCCAAGTACTTTAGTGGGCCCTGTTCTGATCCTTTTCCAGTTATGCCCTTCATCATGGGCAAAGAATCAATGGGGTTAGGGAGACATCCCTAGCTGGAGTCAGAGGCATGGCCAAGGGTTGGCTGCAGGTTGGCTGCTTGTGGGAGTCACAGACCCCCAAGTACTCATGGGTCAGGACGGTATAATCAAGTGCATTTGAAGCCCTTTGTTGTAAAGAGAGTGTGTAGGGGAGGAAAGGAACGTGTGCCACTCTCCAGCTGTCCTGGTACCACCATGTTCCTGCCTGGTAGTCTGATAATGCTAGATATGTACTTTGTCTTTGTTTTTCTAGGATAATAGACAATATAACATGGTACTAGCTAGATTTATGACCTTTAAGTGGACATCAAGTATGTGAGCCTTCATTTATATTCTTTCTTCAGGATGCACCAATGTTAGAGGTAGACTAATCAAAGCACATAGAGGTTAAATCATTTGTCCAACATGACAAAGTAAGAAAGTGGTAAAGCTGTGATTTAAAAACAGGCACTCTGGCTGCAGAGTCTGTACCTTCACATTATGATATCTTTGTAGCTGCTGAGTTTAAGCAATCTGCAGATAGGATATTGGCATGACCACTCACCCTCATTCCTCATTACCCTCAAGTAATGATCTGGCAAGAAGATCTAACATTTCTGTGCTACTGAAGGGGGCACAGCATAGGAACCTGAGCAGTCATTGCCACACTGAGTTCAAGGAGATTCACAATTCCCTGGAGCTGACTCAGGTCAGTGAAGAAGCAAGATGGAGTCAGAGTGGCAGACTCCAAATCATCCGGAGGAAGAACATTTTCAATCATCAGAGAAATCAGCATCCTGGGCAAAATTTAATAGGAGAGAAATAAAGATTCTATTACAAAAAAAGAAAATTTGGTTAAAAGGCACTGGTATGGTAAAATGAACCTGGGGTTGGAGTCGGACTGGGTTGAATCCATTGACTTGCTAAATGACTTTGACAAGTTACTTAATCTCTCCAGGCCTTTGCTTCCTCATTTTTAAAAATGGGAAGGACAAAAATCCCATGTAAAACTATTAGCACAGTACCTGACACATTGAAGGCACTCCATAAATGGAGATCAGAACAATTACAGGAGTAGCAGCAATTATAGAAATAATAACAATGATAATAGTTAATGTTCATATAGTGTTTACTACATGTCAGACACTCTGCCTTTTCACTCTTTTATCCTTAGAAGAAAATAATGAGGGAGTTCCATTATTATTACTTCCCTTTTACAAATGAGGAAACTGAGGGCAGTATATAGATTCAACCCAGGCCTGACTCCAACCCCAAGTTCCTTTCACCATACCAGTGCCTTTTAACCAAAATTTCTTTTTTTGTAATAGAATCCTATTTCTCTCATGTTAAATTTTTCCCAGGATGCTGATTTCTCTGATGGTTGAGAATGTTTTTCCTCCAGGTGATTTCGAGTCTGCCACTCTGACTCCATCTTGCTTCTTCACTGCCCTGAGTCAGCTCCAGTGGGCAGTAAGTAACTTGCCTAAAGTCACTGGAATGACAAAGTGGCAGAGACAAGATTCTAATCCAAGGATCAGCAAACCTTCCCTATAAAAGACAAGATAAGTGTTTTAGGCTTTTCAAGTTTTTAGGATGGTTTCTGTCGCAGCTACTTCACCCAGTTCTTGTCGTGTGAGAGTATCTATCAACAATACATAAACAAATGAACATAGCTATATTCTAACAAAACTTTATTTATGAGCACAAAAGTTGGCATTTCATATATTTTTATGTGTCATAAAATATTTCCTCTTGTTTTGACTTTTTCCCCAATCATTAGCTTGTAGGTCATACAAAAATGGGCAATGGGCTACATTTGACCTACAGATCATAGTTTACTGTTTCTTGTTATTAAGTGGGCCACAGGGGCCTGCAAAGTACAAAAAAAAATGGCCTTTGAGGGGAATAGGAAGGAATCATATGATAGGAGGAAAATAACCCATTTCTGAGAGAGGAAGCCTTGGAAAGAATGAAGGGACCTGAGGAGAGAGACAGCCAGAAACAATCGCCGTTTTGAAGGAATATGGTGAGGAACTGAGGAAATCAATGCGTGAAAGCCCATTTAAAGCTATTCCTAGTTTTGTGATGTAGTAAGCTTTGCAGCTAAGGCAAGCAACACAACTTAGCCTAACCTTGTTTTGTGGGGGCTGAGTGGGAGAGAGAAGGGACAGTAGGTAGTTTTCAGGCCTGAGTGAGCTGTTTATCAGCAATAAAGAACTGACAAGTTGAAACGTCGCTGAATCCACTGCTTGTTTTTATTAATGCACTATCAACATAAACATCCTGCTTACCGACAAAGAGACATTTGTGAAGTCCTTACATCAGGCAGTAAGTGTTATGATGGGTTTATGTACTGTATGAAGAGAGATTATGTTCTCCAAAACCTCACAATTTTAGGGATTTTTCTACCTATTAGGTTGGTGCTTCCCTTTCTTTAGGGCGTACTGGAACACATATTGAAAATTCTGTTAGTGGATTCTGTATGTGTCTAAAATTAAGACCTAGACTAGGTAGAGAAGCTTGATTAATTCTATGAGCAGAATCAAGCCTGTTCTACACAGTTAAGAGTGGCTAAGCTGCTGGACCCAGCCTCTCACCTCTTCCCACCCACTTCTTCCTTTTTCAACAGTCAGCTGCTAATTAGTAATTTTAACTATTGTTCTGTCTATGAGTGCAGTCTCTCTTTTCTTTTTAAGTTGGAAGAATATAAGGATAACAGTAACCAAAAGAAAGAAATAGAAAAGGAATTAAGTAGTGAGATAGCATTTTAAGTCACCCCAATCCACTAAGAAGTTTCCTTTAGGCATGGTATACAGGGCTTAGGGGTAAACCTGAGACCAAGGATCTGGACATTTAGGTGTACATCTAACTTAGGATCATTTTTAATACCTTCTTTTTTCTGAATTTCTTCAATCCCCACTTCTCAATTCAGAAAAGACACATTACATTTCATTTATTGCCCTAAACATATTTTGCAGGAAAACATCAGTGCTTCCTTGGAAAACTGCATTATCTAGACTATACCCTTTGGGGCTACGTGATTCTGATTCTGGACTAGCCATGTTACAACTCTGTAGGCTCTCCATACCCGAAAACAAGGCAAAATCATTCTTGACTGGAAAAAAGCAAATTCTCTTCAGTGGAGGTTGAACTGACTTATCTTCGCCATTGATCAAGAGGTAGTTTTACCCTCATTTGTACAACATTACATTCAAAATTCCTGATCTATAAATGATCTGGTCTTTGGATTTCCCTTTGAACTGGTGGTAATATCTGATGAGTTCTCTAGTTAAAAAGTTAAGTAGAATAATTTACATATGTTCATTTTGTATGTGTGTAAAAATCATGATTTTACCTTCTCTTGAAAATTATCCTTTAAATTTTTCTTCTAGTTTGCAGATTAGGGGTTCATTTCTGGCAAGTAAGTCTGTCACCAGTGTCACTTGTCAAGGTGTAGATAAATAAAATGTATTTGCCTATCTTATTTCTACAGCTTAATCTCATCCTAATAATTATATTAAGTTTTATGTTAACCTGCTTCAGAGCTATGGGGAGTGGAGAATAACAGTGTCTCTCTGGATGGGGGAAATACTTTTAAATAGCCCTGAGGCACAGTGTTCTATATAACAGCATAAAGGCAACAATTACGGCATTTCCATACCTTTCCTTCTCTATTACCTCCAGCTAATAAGCTTTGCAGAATCAAGGTTGATTCTTCCCTAACAGCGTAAAATAAAATGTTCTCTTTTTGTGTTATTCTGTCCAACCCTCTTCAAAATTGTCAGATAAATATCAAAACTGTTTTGGGTTTTTACAGACCAAAATAATTGACCAAAGAAAGAAAGTTTTAAGCAGTGAAAACTGTACACTTCTATGAGAACGTTAGTGCAAAATGTTCTTTCGGCTTGGCTGGCTAGAATGGAGCCTTATGTAGGCAGAGCATAACTCTATTACTCAATGATGGCCGCTCAGTATAATACACTCTCTTGAAATAGGTTTAAGAAGCTAATAGAATCAGTTGATTATAATTAGGAATGATGAGCTCAGCAGATGAAGTTGGCACAATAAACCATGCTGTTGAATTAGGCAGACTCTGCTGGATGCTTTTCTGCTCCTACATTGTGTCCACATGAACCTTGGCCTGGGCATCCCAGTCCACAGTATGGCAGCCCTTCTAAAAGTCACTATGAGTGACCTGAAATATTGGATGAGTTATATGGACTCATTTTATTAGGAAATGGAACCCCCATTCCTAGCTATTCTTGATCAATTTATGAGCATTATGTGACCAGCAATGTGCTTTAAAATGTTGATAGGCATACAGAACTATACCTACCTGGCCTTACAATGCCTATAATCTTATTGGAGAGAGAAATCTAACCAAACTATAGCAATAAGAAAACAATGTACTGTTTGCCTGAGATACTGATTTTAAATACAATTATCATGCACAGAGTAGTAATGAGGAATTGTCTCACAGAGAACAAGGCATTTGAGTTAGATGTTGCATGATTTGAAAGTTGGATATTGCAGGTAGAAGATACAGGATGAGCAAAGGCAGAATGGTGAGAAAAGGATGGCACATATAAAATTTAGGGGGGGATGATGCTGGTATGAAAAATGCAGTTTATGGAGTGATAGAAAGTAAGCTTAAGTTGGAAAGAGAGAATAGGAGTCTCAGTTGACCTAGAGGTATGGAAAGAGGAGTCTTCTGGATTTGGCACAAAAACCAATCAAGGTTATTTTGGGATTAGGAGTGGAAAATAACATAAAGTATTGATTTATGCAAGGTAGCTTGAAAGGAAAAGTCAATGAAGATAATAAAAAAGATGGACTGTGACCAGGTCCTCCTTTAGAGGTAACATTACTCAAATGAAAATATGGAAAATCTAATACATATTTTAAAACAACTAATGGTAAGATTTTAATTCAATAGAATAAACATTTATTGAATATATCTATGTATAAAGCACTATGACAAACACTGAAGGAAACCTTAAGATGAGCAAGGCAGTCATCTGTTTTATGAGTTTGAAGTCTAGAATGGGGTGTTAGTACTTCACTGAGAAAGGCAAGTCCATGCATGCTTCTCATAAACGTATTAAAGCTATGCAGAGAGGATAGGTATTTATTTTGCCTAAGGTAATTAGGCAGAGTTTCATGAAGGCTAACTAAAACTACAAAAAAATGAATATTGGAAAAAGCTGGAAACATCATGGGCATAGCATTCTTCAGAAGTAGAGACACAATTGGAATTTAGGACATAAGATTGGTTCAGGGGGAAGGATGAAGGGGGCATCAATAAGATAAGGAATGTGGAAGGCACAAAGTTATGGAAGGTCTAAATATCAATTTAAACTATCCAGACTCCCTTTATGGGGATGTCATAAAACATTGTGTAGAAAACTTAATCATTTAAATCTCTTCATGATAAAGATAGCCCTAATTGTGGATCCAAGATGGATTGTGGGAAGGAATTACAGGAATGATTGGTAATGAGGAGGTCAGTTTGAAGTAAGGTTGACTGGGAACAGTGAAAATAGTCACAATGGAGGAAATAATTTAAGAACCCTTGCAGAGGTAGCATGGTGATAACCTATTAATTGGACGTAAAATTAAGAAGCAAGAAGGTGCTATCCAGCAAACCAAAATTTTGTTTGTGTAGTAAGTGGGTGGTAACATCAATAACTAAAATCAGGAATATGGAACTAAAACAGATTTGGGAAGAATGATAACGAATTCTGTTGTAGACATAGTGAGTTTGAGGTACTGATAGGTCATCATTACGGAAATGTCAAAAAGTCAGATAAAATACTTGCTTGGAACCCAGAAGGAAACTCAAGATGGTAGATGTAGAATGAGTTTCATCCACAGAGGGGTGTTAATGTCTGGCATTTAATGAAATTGTTCCAGAATTAGAATACAGATGATGTGGGCTAAGGATTGGTCCCTGACCAAGGGAATAAAAAAGGGAATAAAAAAGTGGGCAAAAAAAGGGAAAAAACATTGAAGTTAGACAAAAAATTACCAAAAAATTATTAAAGGCAGATGTTGAGAAGTTTTCTGGATAAAGGGGTTGGTTGGTCATATATACTGACAAGTCAGGGTTATGACTGATAAATATCACTGGATTTGGCATCAAGGAAGCCTGTGGTGACTTTAGTGGAGTGTAATTTTAAGTAAACTTGTGGAGGTGAAGGTCAAATTGTACCGGGGACAAAAGAATAGGAAGAGAGTACAAACTACTCTTTCAAAGAGTTTAGCATTGAAAAGGAGAAAGCAGACCATTGTAGCTTGCAGGGGCCACAGAATTGGCAAGAAGAACTAGGGGCAACTTTATATGAGTAGGAAAAAAAATCACTGGAAAAAAGAAATTGAAGCTAGAGAAGAGATGTGGGAACAATTGACGAAAGAGAAATGAGTAACAATAGTATCAAAGCAAACTAAAGGTGTTAGCCTATATGGGGGAAAACACTCTTATTTTTCTTCTCAGACGTTGTTGGACTAAGGTCATTTAATTTTTTTGACAAGGTTGTTGGACCTTTAGATAAAGGTATATGAATTGCATATAGTGAGCCAACAGATAGTGCCTCAGCTACATGCTGCCTGTGACCCAGTTTGAACTCACTCAATCTAGTTGTGAATTTTCTGTATTGACCTCATTGTCCCAGACTTGGCTCTTCCCTCAAATACCAGTTCATTAGGCAGTCTTTTGGACTGTGTGCTTGGTTTTCAATCTTACTTTAGTATCTGGGACCCACCTCTGAGATAACTTTGAATTCCACACATCAAATTGCAGAACATTGCTGTCCCTCTTTGCCCAGCAAATATCAAACACACTCTGAGCCCACTGCATCCTGGAGGAGATTGCAAGGCCTACATCAACTCAGAAGTGAACTTCTGGAGAACTGAAGAGCTCAAGCCTAGCTGGATGACTCATGGACATAAATCCCCCCCAATTCTGAACTATTGAGGTTGAGAAAAATCTGATTAAAAGAGGATGAGTTTGTTTTCAGTTCTGTTGAGACTGATGTGACCAGAGAATATCTTTAGAGAGTTAGAAATATGGCCTTGGTGTCCAGATAAGAAGCCTCTAGTTCCTTCTCAGTTGTAAAAATGGATTCTACTACTCATCCCTAAAATAAATTCACATATATATTCATACATGCATATACGACTCAAGGATAGTCCCTCTTTCTTTTCTCCTCTCTGTCTGTCTCTCTGGATAGGTAGATATATATTACCTTTAGTTCCATCTACATGTTCCTTAATATCTTTTTTTGGTCTGAGTCCTTTTCATACATAACCAAATGAGTTTTAGTAAGAATATTTAGCAAAGAATATTGAGTGCTCGGTTAATTCTGTCTGGCAATAATGATGAGCTGCTTCCAAAACAATGTTATGTAGGCTCAGAATTACTTTATTCAGTTTAAATAAACAAGTTCTCAAATAGCCCACAACTTCTTACAGTGAGCTGTGGTTGACATGCACAGCCTGGTCCCCGTCTCTAGAAGGCAGGGTGAGGGGAAGCAGAGCCTTCTAAAAGGTTGTGGGAAGCTCGCAGATTATCTTTCAAGGTAACTCAAGTTTTTCATCTCCAGGGGACTACATTTTAAAATAGCCAAAGCCATAAAACATCCTTGGGCTTTCTTTATTGCCTTCGTTTCCACTTATGGCTGTAAGTGTAAGTCATTAGAAAGATTCACTCCACCAAAGGACCATGGAGAGTTGACTAAAATGGAACAAAATCATCAGGTGAACTGAAAGTTTTCTATTTGTACAAGTGTTGAATTAGTACGTCTAAGAGGTCTGTGGAAGTGAGTAGATTTGATACACTCCTTTAATGGGTCCATCCAGGAAATCCTCCTAACGTGGGAACTGAAGATTTGGCTTATGTTTTCCTCATAAGGAGTTAGCCTCATGTCAGCTGAATGTAATATAATAAGAACAAAATATGGTTTTTAGCTATGCTAGATTCAGCAATACCACCAAAGTTCTTCCTGTAATACTGACTGCTATGAACCACTGAATCCCAAAAACAAACCTTCTTATCCTCCTCTAAGTAAACATTCTCTCCAGGTCAAGCATCTTCAGCAGCAGTTGTTCAGAGCTCAGCTTCCGTAATGAAACCACTTTTATACTGTATTCAGAACCACTCTGCCTCTCATTAGCTGTTTGACCTTGGGCAGGTAGTTTAATCTCAAAGTCTCAATTTTTTCTTCTGTAAAATTATGTGTAGGATTTCTTCTATTTCCCCCTGCAGATTCATTAACCAGCCTTGTCGTCCTCTTATTAACTCCAAAAGGCAAACAATTACAGATAGAATGACCACTTAACTCATTGTTCAAAATGGGATGCTTAGGTGTAAAAGAAGGAGACTGCTAGTATTTATGCCAGAAAAAGGGTATAAATTGGTACTGTTCCAGGAAAACCTGGATATATGGTTAACTACTAAATAGGCTATGTCAGTGGCCTCATTTGCCCCCTGGCTTCTGAAGAGCTGGCAGAAGATTGAAGAGGGAAAACATGATGCCACGGTATTGACTGCCCTGATTTCCTATTTGCAGTATTGCCAAGGCTGGCTACACCCACAACCTGGGGTCAAAGAACTGCAGGTGGTTTCACCAGGTACCCTTCTCCAGGTTCCGATAACTGCTTCCTTCCTCCTGCTTTCAGGCCTGGGGTGCTACCTCAGTCACCACTACACCTTGCATTAGCAGCCCCAGCGTAGTACACTGTCACTTGTGGTTTCCCTACGCCATGCCCACAACTTTGTAAATAGCTCCTTTATTAAACCTTCTTCAGATTACCTCTATTTGAGTGTACTCTTTGTTTATTGACAGGATCCTGACAGAGACAAATCCAGCAGGATTGTACCTACCTTCCAGAGTTCTGAATTGAGGTAATCCATGGAACCTGCATAATGGCAAGTAATCATTATGAGGTAGTAATTATAGATTATAAATTGCACTTTGTAAAGGAGTTTTGGATACTCCATCCCATTTGGTCCTCAGAACATGTATGACAAGGGAGTAACATCATTGTTCCACTTAATAGTTGAGGAAATTAAAGCTAATTGAGTGAAACGACTTTTCAGAGTTTGTAGCACCAAGTAACAATTTGAGATTTGAACCCAGGCCTCTTGAGCCCAAAGCCATGTTCTACTCTTACTGAACCACATTGTGTTAAGATTTCTAGCCAAGAAAGTCTCACTGGATTTTTTTCCCAACCTTCTCAGACATAATTGTGAAACATCACCATCAGTTATCAGTCATATGGAGTTGCTGTTTATTTTTAACGTTGAAAAAAAATTACAATTTGTTGGGATAGTGAAAAGGCAAGATGTAGAGCCAAGGGGAAGAAGAACTATTATGTAGTAAACTCCAAATGGCCCCTGCTCTCACTAGCTTTTTCCCATAAGTTTAAGTAATGGTTACATTTATGCCGTGACTCTGAGCAATCAACTTACACAGCCCTCAAATGCCTGCCAAATATTTCTGGAAATCCTTAAAGGGGCACCTCTCAAGCTAGTCCATTATCCAGAGTCACTAAAGACCCCTCCCCAGTTTCTTCTCCATCACTCTCGCTCTCTCTCCTTGATACTGCTGTCTTCAGAGTGGTATAGAGAAGCCTTATTACAGTCTCTGCTGCTGGTGCTATGATAAACAAGCAAAGATTTCTGCCAAGGTCACAGTATCCAACTATTCCTAATACTTTCAATCTTTTCAGAACAGAGAGAAGGACTTCCTCCTTTTTCTAAAACACATTGTCCTGTGGGACCTTGAGGCAATAATATTTGTGCCAACATTTTGCAAGCTTTCAAGAATTCTTCCATCAGTGTCTGGTGCCCATCCCTCAAGCCACAAGGACATAGACTCTGTCCAAGGGGCTAGATAAGAAGTAAACTCTATTCTTTCCCATTCCCCACCCCCCACCGTCAGTCACACATTTCTTACTCCCAGCAGCTGCCACTCACTTACAAAGTGAAACATTGAAAACCCTATTCATAACACATGATGGATTCAGACCCAGGGCAGGTGGAGCACACTAGCAACCCCTGCATCCCAACTCAGTAAACCCCAAATGCCCTGTTATGGTGGATGTTATTTCAGGTTTATTGTTTCAGAGCATGCAAAAAGCATCAACTCCTGAAACAGAAGACCTCCCCAAGCAGGCCTTGTTAGCAGAAAAAAAATGTCCCAATTACTGTAAGAATGATCTGAGGGGCAACTTGACCATCTTTCTGCAAAGACCAAGTGGCATTTATGAACTAAGCAAAGTAGGAATTTAGAAACTCTGTATTCCCACTGCACTTTTGCTGCTTATTGACTTGATGTTTGCCTTTGAGCAAGTTACTTAACCTCACTATGCCTTTGGTTCCTCATCTGGAATCAAAGAATAACTAAAAATACTTTCCTCATGGGGGAGTTGTGTGAATTAACTAACTAATGATGGAAAATTTCCATATAAATGCTAAGTAGCCTTACTATTCTTGTAGCAGGAGACTACTGATGTGTGCTCAGAGGTGCTTTGTGTGTCCTTTGTTACTCAGTCCTCTCTGAGTGTCTCTATCTATTGCTAACCTCACCTAGATGTCCTGGCTCTCAGACTACCAGGACAGTGTTCAGTTCTTTGCAGCCTCAGGAGCAACGTTGTTCTAAACCTCAGGCCTTTATTAACCCTTCCCAACTTATCCACCGTCAGAAAGTCAAGTGTCTGACACATCTGACAAGGACTGCCTCTAGAGAACAGCCCATTGGAACACTATTAGAATTTGTATCCATTCCAAGACATCATTAGTCCTCTGAAATACTGTCAAGGAAATAGGCTGGTTTGCTATTTTTCTCCAAATATGTGATATGTGATTGACATGTATATGGTACATACACACAGATTACCCACATCTGACAATACCTGTATGTGCATGTTGGGACCTTAGAAGTCATAGAAACTGTTGTATACACCAATGAAGAAAGTCATAGAGTTGTTAATCCAAAAGATCCCAAACTCCTAACACCATTAATATTGAGACACTGGTTGCAGTACACAATTATTTCAGTGGAGTTATGTTTTGCATAGACTACTGTTAAAATGCATTTGCCTTCTGTGAGCATATATAAGCTGTCAGGTGGTCAGCCTTCCCATGTTTGTACCTGTGTTCAATCTATTCCTTTTGCTTCACATACTGTACTCACTGCATCCCCCTTCACTCCCATCTTATTCTTTCTTAGAGATCTAGCTTCAAGTCCCATATCGTCTACAAGTCTATCCAACTCTCACAGACTTTGATATTTCCCCTTTATTTAACACTACTTACCACTCATTTGGGTTTTAATATTTTCTACCTTACATTGCTATCTGCCATTTGCAAATGTATCCCAGTTGTTAGCAAGGATATCTTGGTAGTTTTAGATCTAAATAGCATTAATTTAAAACTCCATTTAAACACCTAGTGAAAATTCAAAGTCCTCCCAGAAAGTTCCTCAAAGTCCTCTAAGGTCTTACGTTTAATATGGTCACCTCTGACTGTGGGCTTATACCCCTTTTGAAATGTTTCAGATTGTAGATCATCTTATTGCCCAAGACTAATATACCTGTTTTGGATACACCAAGATATAAAACTCACCCCTTCTCAGTTCCCAGAGCCCCCCTCCCTCATGGGAAGCATTCACAAGGCAGCAGCCATTGCTGAAGAATTAAGGATAACGTAGAGGGCTCCCACTTCACAGCCACACAAACAACTTCAAGTTCTTCAAGTTGAGTATGGATGATCCTTGTTCTATCACTTCTCTCACCTCTAGGGTCTTTGTATCTGTTATATCATGCCTCAGTCTTATATAATTTGTCGGGTATCTTTGGTCTCCTGTCACTCTTTCTCCTATTCTCTTCAAAAAACAGAACAAACTTTCTCTTATTTTCTCATGCAGAGTACCTAAGCCATTTCTTTTGTCATTTGGCTGCTAGATATTTATGCCACCATAGTCTCACCTTGCATCCCAAAGTACCAAGATTCTTTCCCCAGAAGACAGTTTCCTCCCAAGGGGAATTTCATGTCAGCTGTTGAGATAGCATTCTTCCACCCCCACATGTGTGCTCTCCCTATGCAATTATATTTTCAGCTTTTTGAAGCTGGATCACTTCTCATTCTTATATTCTTAATCCTCAGTACAATTTAGGGTCTATTAAGGCTGACTAATGATGGTGATGACTACTGTATGCAAAGCCCTATGCTTGGCACTGTGGGGAGCACAGAAGTCATTGTGATATGGATTCTCACCTCAGAAAGTTCATGGTCTAATATAAAAGTCGAGAATTTAGGCATGATGATGATGATATTGATGGCAAGTAAGATTAGGGTAGAGGAGATGGGATATAAACCACGTGCTGTTAAGTTGTGAGGAATCAAAGGTTGTCTTGGCTAAATAGTCCATTACATGAATATTTATACATTGATAATTAGTAGCAAATTATACTTGGTCATAAATCTATAGAATTGTGTTGAAAGTTGAAGATTTCACATAATGAACAAATGCTAAGCAATTGATTATTTTCTTCTTTAAAGTTTATCATAGAGTTTGATTAATAGGTACAAACAGACAAAAGAAATAAGATCTAGTGTTCGATAGATTAGTGGTATAGCAATAGTTGACAATAACTTAGTGTACATTTCAAAATAGGTAGAAGAGAATAATTTGAATGCTCCTAGTATAAAGAAAAGATAATTATTTAAGGTGATAGATACCCCAATGACCCTGATTTGACTTTTAGATATATAACTGTATCAAAATATCACATGTACCCTAAAAATATGTACATCTATTTTATATCAACTAAATATCCAAGAAATTACATTTATGTCAATATTTTTATATCGACTTAATTAACATTTTTTAAATATTTGAAATTCAGAAAGACATGTAAAGAGTAATATGACCAACTCCTAAGTATCACTCTACTTAATAAATAAAACATTAATGACACATTTGAAGGCTTCTGGGTGCCTTTCCCTCATCCTATTATCCTTCCTCCCCATCAGAGATAACTAATCTATAATACTTTAATTTTCTATTTGCACTTTCCCAGATCATACTGTAATAAAAACTTCTTCCACAGGCCTCCTTGGAGACAGACATGTGATCACAAATTTCCAGAGCCTTTATTTACCTTCCATTACCCAGGACAAGATGGGATCCTAGTTGTCTTTCTTTCCCATTGGGCAGATTTTTTACTAGTCCACCTTTTAACTAAGATGTAACCCTTCATGGGTTCTGGCTTTTCAATGAGTTATCAATTCCAGCTCCCGCCATAAGTGGGCTGAATGCCTGCCTTATCTCCTAGAGTCGATGAGGCCCTGAAAACATAAACCCCATAGTTACTCACCCTCCCCAACCTCAGCTCCCTTTCTCCCCATACAGGCAGACAGAAGCTTCTCTTTAGTTTATTTTTCTAATTTCCAGTTTCCTGCTAACTTTTGGTCTCTGGAAGTTTCCTTTCTTTTCTTGTGAACTTCGTTATAAATTTAAAAGTATGTATTCTATTTTTATTCAGGGTTTTGAGTCTTTCTTATTGTCAGAAATGCAAGTGTCCCTGTAGATATTTCCAGTTCAATGGTCCACCCTATGATTCCCAAGGCGAACAAGTTTGTTTGGTACTCTGGCCCTGTCATTCACCAAGCTGCGGCCATTTGCCTTCTACACATTTCTCGGTTGCACCCAGCACTTTGCTGTTCTATCTGGAATACCAGTTCCCAAATACTTTCTTCTTATCATAGTTTAGGTCTCAGCTCAAATGTTTTCTCATTAGACAGACCCTTGCTGATCACTCTATCCAAAGTGATCTATCAATGAGGTATCCCCAGTTGCTTCCTATTGCATCAGCTTATTTTATTGTTTTTGCAATACATTCCCTTATTTGAAATTATCTTCCCAATTTTTCTGTTTACTTGTTGAATGTTATTTCCACCTTTCATAGTGAGGGGTCATGAGTCTTTCTCATGAAATTAATTTGGAACCCTTCTAGATCATCAAGTCCTGACACCCGCAAAGCAGAAAAGTTTGGAACATTCCCAGAAAGTGAATTGTAGGCCAGAGAGAAGTATTACTGAGTATAGCCATGAAATTTTACACAGGAAAGGAATTCAAATCTTAAATGACAGTAAACCAGAAAGATAGAAGACTGATTCAGGAGCCTCTGCAAATGTTATAGTTGTTAAAGTGCATGAGGACCTAAAGGCATTCCCTTCTGTAAGTGTAGACATCAGTGCATTACTCGATATATTGATTTCAATATAGGTAAAACACAAAAAGCTAGCCATGAATGATTTTATATATATTTCTATGTTTCTTAACATCCTTCTAGAAGATGGAATTTTTGAATAATTATAAACTGACAAGTAAGCAGTAGCACAGCAAACAAATATAATCCAACTGAATAAATGAATAACAGAATCATCAGCTTAAGCAGGTTAAAAGGACTTCTACCTTGTACTAATCCGTAGTGGTTAGACTGATTCACAGTCTTTCTCATGAAATTAATGTGGAACCCTTCTAGATCATCAAGTCCTGATAACCGCAAAGCAGAAAAGTTTGGAACATTCCCAGAAAGTGAATCTCTAAAGGGCGATGAAGTAAAAAACTGATGAATGAGGAAGAAAACATTTCAGTTAGATTAGTTCTTGTCTAGGAGTCAAACAGGAAAGAGAATAAAAAGGACGTTAAGGGTATAAGAAAAGGTTGAGAATCTTTGAACTGCATTCATTATGCAGTTTTGAGTACCTATAATATGTGCCAGCATTGGGAATATCAACATGATCAAGACGTGCAGAGGCATCTCTTTCATCCACTATCCTATCCTTGAACTCATTTAGCCAAGTAGTTTTCAAACTTGATTGCACATTAGAATTACCTGGGGACTTATTTCCTCTCTTCATGCCCAGACTGAATATCAGACCAACTAAATCAGAGTCCGAATTGGGTGGGACCCATAATTAATTTCTTTTTGTAATTGCCTGGATGATTTCACAGAACAGCCAAAGCAAAGAGTACCACATTTTCACCATCTCATTCTCTGAGCTGGAATATTCTCTCACTTTAAGCTCCATTAAGTAAAAAACTGTACCTATTTTTGCATGCATTTTTGTCCCCATTGTATCCCCAGACTTTAGCACAGAGCCTGAGAACTGGTACACACTAAACTATTATTGATTGAATGGATGAAAATCTTTAATGCACTTGAAAAGCAGTACATGGAACCTTGGGGAGTACTAATCAATACAAATTATTTCCTTATCATTAGAGAAGGATTTCTTTTTCACTTCTGATTTCTGTGTAGCTTTCCTAAATACATACCTGGACTCTTACTGCCCCATATACTCACTCATATATGAGGAGGCAGATGGCTTCTCTGATAGATACACTTGGATACATAAAGGGGCATGATTGGGCTCAGCCCTTAATTTCTTCTCTTAGAAACGAAAGCTGATGACACATGAGGATATGCATCCCTCCTTCCTCTAGGAGTGCTGCTTCTGGGAGGAGAAAGCTGCCTGGGATGGGAAATCTGTCCAGTTCTGAGGGTGGCTTTCCTACTATCAGTGTACTTCCGGTCTAACTCCATCATTAGAAAGGATATGCTTTCACCTTTACCTTCCACTCTTTTGTTATTCTTCCTCAAAACTTCAGAACTGAAGTGAGAAAGAGGATATGATTTATTAGGGTGCTGTCAGATTCCCAGATACTTAAAACTAAATATGCCATATAACACATTATCTCTTATGGTATTTGTGTTACATTTGGGGCATAAAAGATAAAAACTCCCACCTGGGAACATGGGAATATTTAATAATGACTGTCATGCATTAATACTTGAGGGTGTTCATCAAAAAGTGGGCAAAGGATATGAACAGACATTTCTCAAAAGAAGACATTCATACAGCCAACAGACACATGAAAAAATGCTCATCATCACTGGCCATCAGAGAAATGCAAATCAAAACCACAATGAGATACCATCTCACACCAGTTAGAATGGCGATCATTCAAAAGTCAGGAAACAACAGGTGCTGGAGAGGATGTGGAGAAATAGGAACACTTTTACACTGTTGGTGGGATTGTAAACTAGTTCAACCATTATGGAAAACAGTATGGCGATTCCTCAAGGATCTAGAACTAGATGTACCATATGACCCAGCCATCCCATTACTGGGTATATACCCAAAGGATTATAAATTATGCTGCTATAAAGACACATGCACACGTATGTTTATTGCAGCACTATTCACAATAGCAAAGACTTGGAATCAACCCAAATGTCCATCAGTGACAGACTGGATTAAGAAAATGTGGCACATATACACCATGGAATACTATGCAGCCATAAAAAAGGATGAGTTTGTGTCCTTTGTAGGGACATGGATGCAGCTGGAAACCATCATTCTTAGCAAACTATCACAAGAACAGAAAACCAAACACCGCATGTTCTCACTCATAGGTAGGAACTGAACAATGAGATCACTTGGACTCGGGAAGGGGAACATCACACACCGGGGCCTATCATGGGGAGGGGGAAGTGGGGAGGGATTGCATTGGGAGTTATACCTGATGTAAATGACGAGTTGATGGGTGCAGCACACCAACATGGCACAAGTATACATATGTAACAAACGTGCACGTCGTGCACATGTACCCTACAACTTAAAGTATAATAATAATAAATAAATTTAAAAAAAAAATACTTGAGGGTGTTTCTTTCCTTTATAAAGATATATTATTCCAGATTTTTCAATAACATATCTTGGAGTGCCTCTCAACATCTGTTCTCCACATAAGACATTTCGTTCTATGTGTAATTTTCTTAAACTATGCTGCCCAGCAATGAACCACATGGCCTCCTTTAATATACTAAATGAGAAAGATATACTAACTAGAAAGACTAAGTGTGGACATCTCCACATTTTGTGTCTTTATGTTTACATTATTGTATTTTTTTTTCTAAATACAATGGAAAGGATCAATATATTGTTCCATATATAGCTGATGATTGAAAAGTGGCTTTCTCCATTATAAATTGGGGAATTTATGAATCATTCAATGGAACTTGAAAAAACAAAGACGTAAAAAATTTCATGACCAACATTCACTAAAAACAAATTGAAATCAAAAATATGTTTGCAGGATCTTGCTGATTTTTAAAGTAGATAATGACAGAAGATAGATTAGATACATAGATAGATAGATAGATAGATAGATAGATAGATAGATAGATAGATGATAGATAGGAATATTTAGCTATATTATCTCCAATGTTATAAATGCAGATCCTTCTATAAAAATTAAATGCACCTGATTAGACCTTTAAACAGGTTCAACTATATGAGATGAGTGCATAGAAGCAGAAGAATAAAAAAAACATTCTCTGCTTAGGAAGAACGCAAAAAATCCTAAAACAGGCAAATGCTTATGCCCTGCAGCAAAGGATCATGTAAGCAGGATGAGCTTGACTATTTCCTTCTTGAGCACTTATCACTACGAGCCCACAGTTTTGACAGCAGTGCTTGATTAGAATGAGAAAGATTAGCAGAGACAAAAATAAGAAGCTGATGCTATACTATTTATTTCATGAGTCATAGGGAGGGGCTCAAGTAGGAAATATAGTGAAGTTTCCATTAAACGCTGATGCAAACTAAATATTTCTATTTATGAGTGTCCCCCTCTATACCTAAAGGTAGCTGAGACTTACTAAAAAGAATTATCTTGCTGAAACGCACAGCAGTTTCCCAACATCGGAATTCAACACGGCCCCACAGAGTGACGAATTGTAGGCCAGAGAGAAGTATTGCTGAGTCCAGCCATGAAATTTTACACAGGAAAGGAATTCAAATCTTAAATGACAGTAAACCAGAAAGATAGAAGACTGATTCAGGAGCCTCTGCAAATGTTATAGTTGTTAAAGTACATGAGGACCTAAAGGCATTTCCTTCTTTAAGTGTAGACATCAGGCTGGTAATCCATTCAGCAGGAAAACAAGCTAACAAGTCATTTATGCCACCAGAATTGTGTTTTCTAAACTTAAAATGAAGGAGCTGAGATTGTAGTGGTGGCTCACATTAAAAGATTCAGAATCTGCTTCCATAAACATCTTTGAGTGTTATGTACCAGGACCTATGTAAGTCGTTTGATATCTATTACCTTACTTTATACAATTATAAGCAATTTTTAAAATATCTGTAAGGAAGATGGTTCTTCCTAATGATCTAGTCAGGATAGAGAACACACATGTCATAGTAAACACTAACATGAATAAAAGATTAGATGCAAAAATGAAGACGGAACTCACATTAATCAAATGTGTGGTGAAAAATACTATGGAATAATGATATTATTTTGTCCTGTTTAAAGTAAAAATGAAAGTCGTGGGCTAAATTCCTTTTCCTCCTGCTTCTGCATTCTCTTTCTTTTCTCACTTCCTCCTTGCTAATCATTCCAGCCTCTACCAAGGGCTATTTCTCCATGGAAAGCACTTTGAGGGATAAATGTCAGCATCCTGTAACAGATTAGGTTTTGAGAGGGGAAATACATCATAGATGAGGAGCCAACTCACTGCCTATAGGAATGAGCAAATCCAGCAAGCACTCACGAAGAAACAAGGAGAAAACACACGAAAAGGAGAAAACAAGTTTCTTGTTTGCTTTGTTCTCTTCTACGTTGCTATTTGCTTTTCTCACTGTCTTTCTCCTTTTAATTTTTTCAGCATTATTAAGGTGTAATTGACAAAAATCATATATATTTATGGTATACACCATGATGCTTGACATATGCATACAATGAGAAATGATTTAAACAAGCTAATTGATGTATCCACATCAAATGCATATTATTTTTGTTGTGAGAATATTTAAAGTCTATTTTCTTAGCACGTTTTGGGTGTAAAATTATTATTCACTATAGTTACCATGCTGTACAATAGATCTGTAGAACTTACTCATCCTAAGTAAAACTGTATCCTTTGACCAACATCTTCCTATTCCCAGCCCCACCCCTACCCTCACCCTGGCAACCACCCTTCTACTCTCTACTTGTACAAGTTCAACGTTTTAAGATTCCTCATATAAGTGAGGTCATGCAGTACATGCCTTTCAGTGCCTGGCTTATTTTACTAAGCATAATGTCCTCCTAGTTCATCCATGTTGTTGCAAATGACAGCATTTCCTTCTTGTTTAAGGCTGAATAGTATTCTATTGCATATATATACCACATTTTCTTTATTCATTCATCCATCAATGGACTTCGGTTAGTGTCTATTGATGGATGAATGAAGAAAATGTGGAATATATGTACAATGGAATGCATATCTTGGCTAGTTTGAATAATGCTTCAATGATACTAATTTCATCTCCTTTGAATGTATACCCAGTAATGGGATTTCTAGATCATATGATAATCCTATGTTTAATTTTTTGTGGAACCTCTGTGTTGTTTTCCATAATGACTGTTTTCCCATTCTCACCAGCAGTGTACAGGGCTTTCCTTTCTCCACATCTTCACCAACACTTGTTATCTCTCTTGTCTTTTTGATAATAGTCACTCTAATAAGTGTGTGGTGATATTTCTTTGTGGCTGTAGTTTGAATTTCCCTAATGATTAGTGCTGATGAGCATAGTTTTATATACTCGTTAGCCATTTCTATATCTTCTTTTGAGAAATACCTATTCAGGTTCTGTGCCTATTTTTTCATCGGCTGTTTTCTTGACAACAAGTTGTTGGAGTTCCTATATATTTTGGAGCTTAATACCTTATCAGACATATGGCTTGCAAATATTTTATCCCATTTCATGGGTTGTGTCTTCATTATTATTGATTGTGTCCTTTGATCTGTAAAAGTCTGTTAGTTTGATGTTATTCTACTTGCCTATTTTTTTTGCTTTTGTTGTCTCTGCTTTTGGGGTCATATCTGAAAAATTATTACCCAGATGAATGTCAATGATTTTTTTTCTATGTTTTCATCTAGAAGTTTACAATTTCATTTTCTACATTTAAGTCTTTGATCAATTTTAAGTTTATTTTTTGCATATGTTGTGAAATAATGGTCCCATTGTATTCTTTTGTGTAGATTCCGCATCTTTGCTATTGTAAATAGTGCTACAGTGAACATAGTGTGCATGTGTCTTTTTGGTGGAATTTTTTATTTTCTCTTGGGCATATATGCAGTAATGCGATTGCTGGGTCAAATTGTCATTCTGTTTTAAGTTCTTTTGGAAATCTCACAACTGCTTTCCACAGTGGCTGAACTAATTTCATTCCCACCAGCAGTGTATGTGTTCCCTTTTCTCTGCAACCTCCAGCATCTCTTGTTTTTTGACTTTTTAATAATAGCCATTCTGACTGGTATAAGATGGTATCTCATTGTGATTTTGATTTGCATTTCTCTAATGATAAGTGATGATGAACATTGTTTCAGATGCTTGTGGGCCACATGTATGCTTTCTTTTAAGAAGTCTCTGTTCATGTCCTTTGCCCATTTTTAATGAGGTTATTTGCTTTTTGCTTCCTGAATTAAGTTCCTTATAGATTCCAGACATTAGACCTTTGTTAAATGCATAGTTTGCAAATACTTTCTCCTATTCTGTAGGTTTTCTGTTTAATCTGTTGATAGTTTTATTTTGCTGTGCAGAAGCTCTGTAATTATCAGTTCCCACCTGTCATTTTTGTTTTTGTTGCAATCTAGGTTTTCCAGTTTGTTGGTGGATAATTGTCCATAGTAATTTCTTTTGATTCCTTGCATTTCTGTAATACCAGTTGTAACCTTTCTTCTTTCTGATTTATTTTTATCTCTTCTTAGCTCAGCTAAAGCTTTGTTGATTTTGTTATTTGGTCAAAAAACACAACTTTTTGTTTTACTTTTCTTTTATATTGTTTTTCTATTCTCTATTTTACTTATTTCTGGTCTGATCTTTGTAATTTCCTTTCTTTTACTAAATTTGGGTATAACGTGTCTTTTTTTTTTTTTTTTTTTTTTTTTTTTTTTTTTAGTTTCTTAGGGTGTAATATCAGGCTCTTTATTTGAGATCATGCTGTTTTTAAAATGTGGGCATTCTCTATACATTTCTCTCTTATAACTGCTTATGCTGCCTGTTACAGTTTTGATGTGTTGTTTCATTTTTATCTAAAGATTTTATCTATCTGTTAAAACATTTATATAGTACAGAGATACAGACTAAAACACTGGGGGAAGTGACATAGGAAATTGGGGGATGTAGGTTAGAGGACACAAAGCAGCAAATATAGGGGATGAACAGGTCTAGAGATCTAATATACAACATGAGGACAATAGATATTAAAATTGTACTGTCATGCTAAATGAGTAGATTTTAGCAGCTCTTGCCCAAAAACATTGTAACTATGTGAGATGATGGATTGATTTGTTTCATCATAGTAATCTTTTTGCTATCTATATGTGTCCCATGGCATCATGCTGTTACCTTAAATATACATGGTGAAATGTATTTTAAAACATTTATATTGCTTAATACAATTTTGGAGAGCATTTTTGCATGTAGTCCTATGTGCTAACCTCTGTAACTTTTTTTACTTGATATCGTACTATACAAATTAAAGTAGAAAGTGTTATTCCAAGCATGAACTGGGCAACACAAATGGAATATACCAATGCAATAACTTTTTGATATTAATATAAGTACATCGTTATTATTTCTATGCATGTTTTACAATTGGTAAATAACGTCACTTCTTACAAATTCTCCTCTATCTTTCACACATCACGGCATTATTTAAATGTCTCTTGGGATTATATTTATTGGTTTAAGACTGTGTTTGAATGTCATAGTCCAGCACTGTCCATTAGAAGTTTCTTTTTTTTCTTTTTATATATTTAGGAAGTACAAGTGCAAATTTCATACATGCATATATTGCGTAGTGGTGATGTCTGGGCTTTTAGTGTACCCATAACCCAAGTAGTGAACATCATACCCAATGGATCATTTTTCAACCCTGCCCCCCTTTTGTAGTCTCCATTATTTATTATTTCACTCAATAATTTCTATTATTCCAAATACTATATGTTCTCACTTATAAATGGGGGCTAAACAATGAGTATATATGGACATACATGTATAAGTGAGAACATGTAGTGTTTGACGTTCTGTTTCTGAGTTATTTCGCTTAGGATAATGGTTTCCAATTCTATTCATGTTGCTGCAAAAGACATGATTTCATTCTTTATTAGGGCTGAGTAATATTCCATGCTGTGTATATGTATATATCACATTTTCTTTATCAAATCCTGGGTTGATGGACACTTAGGTAGAATCTTTGGTACTGTGAATAGTGCTGTGATAAACATATAAGTGCAAGGTGTCTTTTTGATATAATTCTTTCTTTCCCTTTGCATAGATAATCAATAATGGTACTGCTGGATCAAATGGTAGTTCTATTTTTAGTTATTTGAGAAGTCCCCATTTTTTTTTCCATAAAAGTTGTACTGATTTACGTTCCTACTCACAGTGTATAAGCGTTCCCCTTTCTCCACATCCTTCCTAACATCTACTAGTTTTTGACTTTTTAGTGATAGCTATTCTGACTGGTGAAAGATGGTATCTCATTGTGGGTTTGATTTGCATTTCTTTAATGATTAGGAATGTTGAGAATTTTTTCATCTTTCTTGGCCGTTTGTATTCCTCTTTTGAAAAATTTATGTTAATGTCCCTTGCCCACTTTTTAACAGGTTTTTTTTTCTTCTTGTTGAGGTTTTTTAGTTTCTTGTAGATACCGGATATTAGCCGTTTGTCAGAGGAATCGTTTGCAAATATTTTTTCTCATGCTGTAGGTTGTCTGTTTACTCCGTTGATTGGTTTTTTGCTTTGTAGTTACATTAAGTTCCATTTGTTTATTTTAGGTTTTGTTCCATTTGCTTTTGAAGAGTTCATCCTAAATTCTTTGCCTACATCAAAAATTTGTCCGGAGACTTTTTCCTAGGTTTCTCCTAGAATTTTTACAGTTTCTGGTCTTATGCTTAGATCTTTATTCCATAAAGATACTTTAAAATTTCCCTTTACATTTCTACTTTGACCCATTTGCTGTTCTGGAGCATATTGTTTAATTTACATGTATTTGTGAATTTTCTGAAATTTCTCCAGTTATTGACCTCTCATTTCATACCATTGTAGTCAGAGCAGATATTTGATATGATTTTAATCTTCTTAAATTTGTTAAGACTTATTTTACGTGGCCGGGCTCGGTGGCTCAAGCCTGTAATCCCAGCACTTTGGGAGGCCGAGACGGGCGGATCACGAGGTCAAGAGATCGAGACCATCCTGGATAATACGGTGAAACCCCGTCTCTACTAAAAAAATACAAAAAAAACCTAGCCGGGCAAGGTGGCGGGCGCCTGTAGTCCCAGCTACTTGGGAGGCTGAGGCTGGAGAATGGCGTAAGCCCGGGAGGCGGAGCTTGCAGTGAGCTGAGATCCGGCCACCGCACTCCAGCCTGGGCTACAGAGCGAGACTCCGTCTCAAAAAAAAAAAAAAGACTTATTTTATGGCCTAACATATGCTTTGTCCCGGAGAATGTTCCATGCACACTTGAGAAGAATGTATGTTCTGCTGTTGTTTGATGGAATGTGCTGTATATGTCTTTTAGGTCATTTGGTCTAAAGTGTAGTTCAAGTTCAATGTTTTCTTATTGAATTTTTTCTCTGGATTTATTGTTGAAAGTGGGATACTGATGTCCCCTACTACAATTGCATTGTTACTTATTTCTCCCTTCAGATCTGTTCACAGTTGCTTTATATATTTAGTGTTCCAATGTTGATTATATATATTTTTACAGTTTTATATCCTCTTAATAAATTAGTCCTTTATCATTATATGATAACCTTGTCTCTTGTGACAGTGTTTTACTTAAGGTTGATTTTGTCTAAGTACAGCTACTCCTGATCTTTTTGGTTTCCATTTGCCTGGAATATAATTTATTATCCCTTTACTTTCATTCTGTGTATGTCCTTAAGGTGAAGTGTGTCTCTTGTAGGCTGTATATAGTTGGGTGTTGTTTGTTTGTTCATTTTATCCATGTAGCCACTTTATGTATTTTGATTGGCAAACTTAGTCCATTTACATTTAAAATAATTACTGATAGATAAGTATTTACTATTTTTTCTTATTATTATCTTCTGATGTTTTGGTAGATCCTTTGTTTCTCTCTCTCTTTCTTACTATCTTCCTTTGTGATTTGATTGTTTTCTGTAATGGTATGCTTTGGTTTCTTCCTTTTTATCTTTTGTGTATCTACTAAAGGTATTGTTTTGTGGTTATCACGAAACTTAAATAAAATGGGTTAGAGTTATACCATTCTATTTTTAGCTGATAACAACTTAATTTTGATCATATGAAAAAGCTTTGTATTTTACCCCCATCCCCAACCTATTTTATGTTTTGGGTGACACAGTTTGGAATTTTTTATAATGTATCTCTATTAACATGTTGGTATAGCTATGGTCCTCTTTAATACTTTTGTTCTTTAGCTTTTATTCTAAAGTTATAAGTGATTTACCCACAACCATTACTGTATTAGAGTATTCTAAATTTGACAATATATTTACTTTTACCTGTGAATTTTATACTTCATATGTTTGTATGTTACTCGCTAGTAGTCTTTTGGTTTAGCTTGAAGAGCTCCCTTTAATATTTCTTGAAAGGCAGGTCTGGAACTGCCTTTCAGTTTTTGATGCATTTCTTCAGGTTTTGTCTGTCTAGAAAAGTCTTGCCTCCTTTTAAATCCTTAAAGTTTTCCCAATTCTCCTCATTTATTGAAGCAGAAGAAATTCCTAAACTGAACTTATCCTATACAGAGGAATTATAGATATATACCTCTCTAATTACATTTATAACACAACTATATAAATGTTAATATATCTTTTCTATCACTTGTTCTTAAGTATCTGAAATTGAAATCAATAAAAGGTCATCTACACAATAAAATATAGTTTAGTCAATTAAAATAAAAACACATACACCTTTAACATGACCATGATATAGGTTAAAGTAAAAATACAAGTTACAAAATAGTATATAAAATATGATCTTATTTTATAAATATGTGTTTGTACGTAAGTGTACAATTTTTATGCCTAAAAATAATCAAGAAGTGTATACACCAAAATGTTCACAGTAATTATATCTAAATAATAGGTGTATGGATAATTTTAGTTTTCTTTTGTGAATTGTTTCTTTTTCTCCAAGGTTTGTGACTTCTGTTTATATATTTTTTAACACAAAGATATTGGGTGGGGTAGATCACAAAAAAATTAGACAAAGTCAGAGCAAGAGGTGGAGCTGGGACTTGAATACAGACATGCTAACTTTACTCCCTGGTACACTCTACTATAATGCAGGTGCCACTAATCTAATTATGAATACAATGCAGAGGGGGAAAAAACAAGCATAACAATAGAAGACTGGAGAAAGAAGGGATATTAGTAGGAAAAGTAGTCTAGTGGCAGAAACAAAAAATAAATTCTTCAGTCATTTGCATTTCTCCCTTTTGTTGTCATTGCTAGCCAAAAACTAAAGTATTGTCCACAATTGACATAATATTCAGGTTCATTTGACAGCTGTCTAAAATATTACAATGGGATGATGGAAGCACAGAGGGGTGTGTACTTGACATACAGGAAAGGACATACAGTTAGAATAGTTTTCAGAACATAAATATCTCATACTAGGCCCTGAAATCATTTTTGCCCACATTTCCAAAAGGAACCTTGAAATGAAATTTAATCCATATTAGGGGTAGGGACAGATAGGGATAAAAGTAACTATCAGCAACAGAGGCTTGTGCTCAGAACAGAAATCTGCCCAAAAGAGAATAAACGAGAGCAGGAGTTTGCAACTTTTTTTCTGTAAAGGGCTAGTTAGTAAATATTTAGCCTTTGTAAGCCATAAAATCTCTGTCACAACTGCTCAACTCTGCTGTGGTAGAGCAAAGGCTGCCACAGACAATAAGTAAACAAATAAACAAACATGGCTACGTTTCAATAAAACTTCATTTACAAAAACAGGTGGCAGGCCTGATTTGACAGTGGGCTATAGTTTGCCAGCCCCTGAACTAGTGCTGTAGACATGTGCTCAGCTAACAGGAGGTGGGGCCTGGTAGGAGGTGTTTGGGTCATGGGGGTGGATCCCTCATGGCTTGGTGCTATCCTCGCAATAGTGAGTTCTCATGAGATCTGGTTGTTTAAAAGTGTGTGGCACCTCCGCCTCTTGCCATGTAAGATGGCTGCTCCCTCTCTGCCTTCCACCATGAATGAAAGTTTCCTGAGACCCTCACTAGAAGCAATGCCAGCATCATGCTTCCTGTAAAGCCTGCATAACCGTGAACCTCTTTTCTTATAAATTACCCAGCCTCCGGTATTTCTTTATAGCAATGCAAAGAAAAAAAAAAAATACGCAGCCTAACACACTACCATAGAAAAATTCCTCATGGGGTAACAAGGAGTGATGCTAGGGTTAACTGTATTTCCTGTAATCGCTCTAGATCTTGGTTTCAGAATTCGGCCTTAACATTGAAAAGGGAAAGCAACTGAGGACAGCCAATGATAGGAAGCCATGCCAGTCATAATCCTGAAAGACGTAAACCCAAATGTTTAAATCCTGAAAGCTGAATTCTGGGAAGGAGATTAGTGTGGTTTGTGTTATACACAGCACAGCTGCATCATATTAGTTGCATCCTGTTAAGCGGAACTATTCTCTTGTTATTGTATTTGTTTGGAATTAAGTATGGTTTAAGAAGATGCATGCGGTTGCCAAGTTGACAAGGGATGGACTTGTGGAGTTAATTTTAGGTGTCAATTTGACCAGATTAAGGAAAACCTAGAAACCTGGAAAAGCATTATTTTTGGTGTGTCTGTGGGGTGTTTCCAAAGAAGATTAGTGTGTGAGTTCAGTGGACTAGGTGGAAAAGATCTGTCCTCAATCTTAGCAGGCAACATCCTCTTGGTCGGGGGCCCAGAGAGAACAAACACAGGAGGTAAATTGCTCTCTCTGAAGGAGATATACAAAGAGGACATCTCTTCATTTTTTGAGGAAGTTTAGACATTTTTATGTACATGCTTTTCTTCTGCTGCCTTGGACATAAGAACTCCAGGCTCGCAGCCTTGGGACTCCAGGATTGACACCAGCAACCTCTCGGGTCTGAGGCTTTCTGCCTTGAACTAAGAGTTACACCATCTGCTTCCCTAGTTCTGAGGTCTCCAGACATAGACTGACCCATGCTACTGGCATCTCACCATCTTTGGCCTATAGACAGCCTGTCAAGGGACTTATCAGCCACCATAATTTTGTGAGATAGTTCCCCAAATAAATCACCTCTCACATGTCTATATACATATCCTATTGGTTCAGTGTCTCTGGAGAACCCTGATTACTATAAATTTGGCCTTGGGGAAGCTGAATATCATTTCTTTTTATTGTATTCCTTACAACAGAACAGAAGAGATCTGTAAAATTTTTCCCTCAGAAAAAGGCCATGATAAGTGACAAGGCTACTTGATGGTGAAAGATAAAAGTTTAAAGGCTAATGATATTGGTGCTGCAAAAGCAGAAAATTGCTTAATGGCAATAGCTGAACAATAACCAGGCTTTCTAATGAGCAACGCATATTTATAAAATTTATAGACCACAGTCACTCTCCAAATACAAGTGCAATGAATATTTTGAAGATCACAGATGAGCTGAAAATGCAGATGAAAAATACAAGAAATCTCCCTTACCAAATTAGTCAATCATGCATGACTTCTGCCCCTTCACACATACCACCTATTTGCTCTGCATTTAATTTTCACATCATTTTCAATACTGGAGGTAGAAATTATATAGACCTTTAGAGAGTCCTAATTCATTTTATGCATTGTTTTTTGCAAATTTGACTCCACGAAAGTGCATTATCGCAATGTTGGCTTTGTGTGCAAGCATTGTGCATGTACACAAAAATGTCTATACTTCCTCAAAAAATGAACAGATGTCCTCTTTATACGTCTGAATTTGTAAAAGATAAAATTTCTCAAGATTTCAACTTTGGGTGGCTGCATAAGCAGTGATGTCCACTGTAGTTTCGGATCAGTATCATCGAAAGACTTAGGTTGTCCATCATGGTATTTCAGATGACCTCTGTTATAAATCTGGGTGTACACAATTACCAAATATAGTGATACTTATTTATAGCTTTCACTTTTGACCTATTTCTCTTTGAATGTGACTCCTCTACTCATAAATGTTATACCCATGTAACTGTCATTCGTATACTGAATGTTTATGATTACAAAAATACATATGACATAATTACCTGTTTTGTTGGCTATAGTGGTCAGTGAAGTGTTCTGTCATGTTTTTATGTTTCTCAAATAATCTCTTTAAAAATTTGAATGTTTCTTAAAGAATTAAGAAAAAATTTTAATGCACACATTATGTTTCCTTTGGAATCAGAAGAATGCATATATCTTTATCAAAGATGAATCTCTAACTCATCTTTAATATATTAACCTGGTGATCCTGGGTGTTGCACCAAATTTCCTGAATATGTGTATATATACATATAGATATATGTCTTCTATATATATATACACACACACAGGATTATATGTATGTGTATATGTATGTATTTGTGTATATATATGTGTGTGTGTATAATATATATAATTTTTCCCACCAAGTGATTTAGTCTTATACAGACTAAAGTTGGAAATCAATAGACCAAAATGTATATGTTTATAGGTTGTGAAGATGACCACAGCTTGGAAAATTTATTTAAACATATCAAATATTTCTAATGTGACTTTTTAAAATTGAGTTAATTTATATAGGTACAATTGTTTCCAATACACTCCCTTTTTCCTTCTTATACATGCATATAAAAATGAAAGCATTTGGGTTGGGTGCAGGTGGCTCACACCTGAAATCCTAGCACTTTGGGAGGCCGAGGTGAGCAGATCACTTGAGCTCAAGAGTTCAAAACCAGCCTGGCCAACATGGTGAGACCCTGTCTCTACCAAAAACACAAAACATTAGTGGAACATGGTGGTGCACACCTGTAACCCCAGCTACTCGGGAGGCTGCAGCAGGAGAATCAGTTGAACCCAGGAGGCGGAGGTTGCAGTGAGCTGAGATTGAACCACTGCATTCCTGCCTGGGTGACAGAACGATACTCTGTCTCAAAAAAAAAAAAAAAAAAAAAAAAGTCATTAGATCTATAATGTCAATTGACTGATAAGGATGCAAAGTACTTATGTTTTCTAACAAATTCTTCCTGATTATCTTTTGGATAGGATGTGTAAGATATTCACGAGGAATATTATGATGTTTTGCAATGTTCATGATATATTCACTTTTATATATTAGATGTATATTATATAGAAATATATATTTTAAATAAATATCAATGTATTTGTGGAGTGTGCTTAAGGGTATTCAAGTTTTATAGACCATTGCTTTAAGAAAATAAAATACACACAAAAAGGAAAAAAAATTTAGCCACCTTGGTATAGTAGGCTTTAAGTAGGTATATAAATTATTTAGGAAATGAAACAAATGAATCACCTGGAAGAAAAGCTGTAGCAATGCAAGACAGAGATTTTCCCAAAATAACTAAGTGAAGGAAATGACAAATTGCAATACTAATAGGACTTTCAAGATGTAGGTAGGGGAATCATTAGTTTACTGATTGACCTATTTTTCTATTTAGAGCAGTTCACAAAACCCTTACCTAAAGAAAATGGAATTGTAAGAAAAAGGTTATGGAGTTTTGTAACAGCAAGTTATGACATACTTGGTGAATTGTTTTGCTTTGCTGTATTGACTGAGAAATCAGGATAGACAGTTCAACAATTGTAAAATTCCCAGTAGGACCTTGCAGACATTACGTCACCTCACAATGGTGGCTGAGTTTAATTGCCCCTCCCTCTTTCTAAAAGAGTAATTTCCTCTCAAAGCAGCACATTTCATATTGTTGAGAAAAGTAGAGGAAGAAACAGTATCTTGCAACCACAACCAGGTTAAATATGAGCATTACTCTGGTCATATTAAGGGCTCAGAGACGAAAGGAAGAGGAACAGGGACAGTGTGAAGATGGTGTTAGGCATGTGGGGAGCTACAAATGGGCTTGCACCCCTACTCACAGCATCCAGAAAATAGCAAATTCAACAGATGCAGAAAGTTTGCTTGTAAAGCATAAAGTCCCCCCGATAAAGAGAGCTGAGGCAGGCCAGATAACTGGTTAAGGACATTGAGAGGTAGAAGGGCTAATCAATTGTTAGAAACATAGATGCAATATGTTAACATTGGAAACCCAAGCAATCAGCTTTTGGAAATCTCTCCAGTATAGCATGGATGCCCCAAACCTACTGGCATTCGTAAAGCTGAAAAGTCAAATTCTACACCCACACGCTGGCAAGTATTTCCCTTTAAGTCAACGTCTTGAGCTTTAACAGCTGAAACCAAGTCTTTTAAAAAAATACAATAAAAGCTGGAGCTATAAAACTGTGGAAACTTACTTAACAGCATGAGCTAAAGATAACCAGGAATTTGCCACTGGGAACTATTTAATGCTTTTGATGGAGCTGCGGCATATAGGGCCTAAGGTAATTGATGTACAGAAAGAACAAGCTAATAAATACTAGTTCTAGAATTTCTATGATTTAAGGGGGATGAGAGTGTTAAGTTGATGGATAAGTCCCACAATGCTTTTCTTTTATAAGGTCTGCTAAGCCTAGTTGGCAATCATATTTCACATCCATTCATAAGGTCTCAATAGAAGAATAAAAAACAAGTGTCATGTGTCTGGACAATCACCAAAAAAATAGAACCGAGGTCGTGTATACATGCTCAGCATTTTAAAATGTGCTAAAATCTTACTTCTGGTGAAGCCATTTAGTATGGTTTTTCTATACCTAGAAATTTAGGCTGTTTCTAACCTGCAACTTTAAAATAGCCTTTAATAAATTCTGGCTGATAGAAACTGAACAATAGGAAGGGGATAGGCAGCTAAGAATGAAAGTTCCTAATCTCTTTGCAACTTGTATTTTTCTAATTTTGTTTTCAGTTTTTTTAATTCTTTTTTTTTTTTTTTTTTTTTTGAGACAGAGTCTCACTCTGTCGCCAGGCTGGAGGGCAATGGTGCAATCTCAGATCGCTGCAACCTCCCCCTCCTGGGTTCAAGTGATTCTCCTGTCTCAGCCTCCCGAGTAGCTGGAACTACAGGCATCTGTCACCATGCCTGGCTAACTTTTTATATTTTTAGTAGAGACGGGATTTCACCATGTTGGCCAGGATGGTCTCGATCTCTTGATCTCATGATCCGCCTGCCTCGGCCTCCCAAAGTGCATTCTGGTTTTTGTCTTAAGTTGTGTTTTGTTTTTCAGTGAGGAGGTGGATTAGGAGAGATTTGAACTTACTAGAACTCTGCAATCAAAGGCATAAACACACTAACAAAAATAGCTCCAATCAGATCAGCACTGTATTGGCTAGCCCTCTGTATAACAAACCGCCCAAAACTCACTAGCTGAAAACAATAACCCCTCATTATTTCTGGTGGTTTTAGAAGCTAGAAAGGCTGTGCTGCTGAGCTGGGCTGGGCTCAGCTGATCTCTGCTGGGTTTGCTCATGTCTGCAGTCAGGTGGCAGGCCAGCCAGAGCCTGGGGGTTCTGGGAGGTCTGTCAAAGGGATGACTCTCTTCAATATGATTTTTTGTCTTCCAGTGGACTGTCTCAGGCTGGATCTCATGGTGTGGTAAGGATCAGAGGGAAAACTAGAATGGAAGGCTCAATGCCTCTTGAAGTATAGACTGAGAACTGGCCCAGTATTACTCCTTCCACATTGTATTGATCAAAGCAAGTCATAAGCCTAGTCTGGTTTCCAGGAGGGATGAGGGAAAAGATTCCTCGTGGGAATATCTGCAAAGTCTTAATAAGGGATGTGAATATGAGGAAGTGCAGAAAATGTAGGTCAGTTTTGCAGTCTACAAAAAAATGCAATAAAGGCATGTAAACCTAATCAATACATTCTTACTTGTATTAGCATCTTTGTAACAAAAAGGACTGGACAATGATACTCTTGTCTAAAGCATATCTTGGCACAGTGGGGAACTGGTGATTGCAGCAGATATCCTGGACTTAGCTTGATTTGAATCCTGGCTGTAAAATGTAATATCTGTGAGTCTTATTATTTAATACCTCAGTAGTCTTATCTATAAAATGGGAATGATAATACCTTCATTAAAGTATTGATGGGAGCATTAAATAATATATATATATATAAAGGTTTTAGAACAGAGCCTGATACATAGTCATTTGATAAATGTATATTTTATTTTTAGCACTGATAGGAATATATCAACAAATATGCAAATTTTAAGAATGTAGAAGTTCAGTGGTTTTCCAGCTGGACTTGTGATAAGGCTAAGCATCAATAGTTTATGAAGTAAAACATAGCACCAAGTATATACCTATTATGTAGCCTACATTTTAACTATCTCTAAATTATTTATTTGAAACCTTGCTGAATCCTTTTAACTAGTAAATGAGCAAAGTATTTAAATGTTCTGTAATTATTTCACTTTTTGAAAAAAAAATGGAATTCTGCATTCACTTCAGTGCATTTTAAAGAAAGGCTTTATCAAAGCAATCTGTAATTACAGCAGCACTCTCCAGATAGGACCAGAGGGAAATATTCTGAATCAAGTCTTTCATGGAATTAGAAATGTTCCCATTCCTTCTTCCCCCAAACATTATTTCCAATCCTTTCACCCATTACCCAGTAAAGCCATAAAGGAATTGCATCAAATGTTATGCAACCCCAAATTCATGTATCATAAAAAGAGCATGTTCTACCAATGGGTAGAAAAAGAAGGAAAAGCCAGCCAACTAACCATAGGTCACAGCTGGGGATATGTATCAAGCACCTATTACTTTAAGGAAGAATGGCAGGGCTTCTGTTAGAAGAGAAGAAAGGAGAAATCTGGAAAAAGAAGAGTGCCAAGTCACCAGAGAAACCAATTATGCTGCCAAGCAGCCAAAATATATGCATATGTCTGGGTACCCAGAGCTTAAAAGAAATCAGAGAGGGTTGAAAGAAAATCAGGCTTCAGATCTAAAGAAAATCATCTTCTTTGTATATCCTGCCTGCAGTTTTGATTTTTTTTTTTTTTTAATCTCAATAGGATTTGCATGAACCGTTTCAATTCATTCTCTTTGCACAAATACAGCACATTTAACAACATGCTGACATCCCAGGGGAAGAGCTGGAATTTGATATACGCCTTTAGGTGTCCTTCATTATAATGGGCCATTCTCACAAACTTTGCTTTTGAGCTTCCAGGAGGAAGAAACTAATATTTGTTGAGCACTTGATATGCAGCAAGAATCTGCCAATAGAAGGATTAACAGGGCTCACTGTGGTCCAGCATGCTTCCTTTTCATGGGCCCTCCCTAGCACAGGGCAGTAAACTATTAATTTCAAATAGATTTTCACAGATGGTCTGTCACTTAATTCTTACCATAACCCTATGAGGCATTAACCCTATTTTACAGATGAGAAGACCTGTTCAAAAGTCATCTGACTTAGCCAAGGCCACAGAGCAAGTTTAGTACTGGAGCGAAACCAGATGTAGTGACTGGCAATTTATAGGAAAAGGTAAACGATAAGCATGCAAGTCACCTCTGTCATCTCCACCAATTTCTGTCCCGCTCTGTGCTACTTCCTAAAGACAACTTTGTTCTATCTTGTTCTATCTCTACAGCATTCATCTCTAGCCACACTGGAGAACTGCTTCAGACAGAAAGATTGACACTTTTTTTAACTCAATTACCAAACCATCTATCTTCCCTCACCTCTCTCTCTCTCTCTCTCTCACACACACACACACACACACACACTCTCTCTCTCTCTCTCTCTCTCACACACCCCTACAGTGAAATTCAGGAGTAGGAGGGAAAGGTGTTTAAATGTAAATAACAGATTTGAGCATAAAGGCAACTTGGCTTGCATCTTCTTTGCTTTATCACCCTACGATTTTTCAGATACTACCTATTTTAAATTAATGGTTTACTGCCCTGTGCTAGGCAGGGCCCATGAAAAGGAAGCATGCTGGACCATAATGAGCCCTATTAGTCCTTCAATTTCAGGAACAGACCAATTCCAGTGAACTGCCAACAAATAAATGTGAATAACTTGTGGAGTTAAATGGAGAGTAGCCCATGGTTTTTAAATTTCCTCTGAGCCACAAGTATCTTGCAAAGTGAGTTTGATGTACTTCTGCCCTTCGAGGAAGTTTTGGTGATTTAATTCTGATAGTCATGTCTACACCTCCAGAAATGATGCCCTTTCAGAGAAACTGAGAATTTTACAAGATTTTCCAGTGCTTAGTTTAGTTAATAGATTATCAGATAGACAAGTGTAGGCTACAGATGGATGCAAATGTAACTCCGCATTCACTGTTAGGGTCAAATGTGTTAATTCTCCCAGAAGTTCTGGGAAGCCTCTAAGCCTCTTGAGTAAAATCTAATCTCTAGGCATAGTACTAACTGTTCAATATAGGTTATCTCATTTAAGTTAATCCTGTCTTTTGTGTTCATTCTTACATGGAGCTGCTGGCAAGTATGGTTAGGAAAGCAGATGTGCTGATATGTGTCCATTTTACCTTAAGGGAGCTGACAACAGGGCAAGCAGGGTGGTCCTTGTGGTGAGTTGGATAGGTATGTGCCCCTAATATCATGACTTGAGTCAATATAAACACTTGAAAGAACAGATACCCTGTGGTCTGGTCTCTTGGTGATTCTTTCTAAACATGGGAAAAGACAAGAAGCCATAAGCTACAGAAGTAGAGGTTATTGATATAAGCAGAGTTCCATGATGAACTGGGCTGGGACTGAAGTCAGATAAAATACTTATGGTGCAGGCTTTTGATTTCTTACTGCCCTGAAAAGAGAATAAATGATACTTATATTCGTTGGTCTAAAAACTAATTGAAATTAGTTACTGAAATGAAGACAGAATTGGGGCAAATGTTTTTAAAGAAAGACACACTTAAGGGAGCCTACTTATAGAGCAAACTGCAATCCCTTCAGTCCCTTGTGAGACAAAGACCTAGGCTAGCATAGATTCCTCGTTTTTGTTGTTGTTGTTGTTTTTTTTTTTTTTTTTTTTTTTTTGGGGATGGAATCTCACTCCATTGCCCAAGCTGGAGTGCAGTGGCGTGATCTTGGCGGCTCACTGCAACCTGTGCCTCCCAGGTTCAAGCGATTCTTCTGCCTCAGCCTCCGCAGTAGTGTACCACCACACCTGGCTACTTTTTGTGTTTTTAGTAGAGACAGGGTTTCACCATATTGGCTAGGCTAGTCTCGAACTCCTGACCTCATGTTCCACCCACCTCGGCCTCCCAAAGTGCTGGGATTGCAAGTGTAAGCCACCACACCCGGACGATTTCTGATCTTTGGATTCCCTAGTCACTTATTCAACACTTTTCGTGCTCTCCAGAAGATCAGATAGTTATGGTAGAGTTTGTTCAGCTACAACCTGTATTGGGAGGAAATTCAGATTCACTGCCAATGTGTACCCAGGAAGACATTGCCACGAACTCATTTCACCAGGCAAACAAAGCCATAGCTCAAATACCACTGTGACTCTTTCTGGCCTCTTCAGTGATGGATAAAAGCCTCATAATCTAAATATTAAGCTCTTCCCAATCAGTCAACATTTGACTTACATTAGCAAAGACCTCTCAGAGCTCAATGCCATGCTTGTTGACCAGGAAAAAAGTACCTGTATTTATTTAATGGCTGGTCTCTTCAGCTAGTTTTATTTCAAGAGGATTTCATTTTTATATTGCATAAACTGCAGGCAATGGCTATTTGACACATTTATTTTAAATCCTGTTCAGTGTTAGTGGAGGATATCAAATTGACAGACTCAGAGAACAAGCAGAGTTATCAGAGCAAAGTTGCAAATATTCTTTCAGTTTATGGTCCCCAGAGCTGCCAGGTGACCCTGGTATTACAGTGGATTGAAAAATACTCAAGCAAGTTAGTTGAGCTACAGGTTGGAGGAATTTTATTTTGGAAGAGGGAATTCTCAGGGCTCTCTGGATGGCCAAGGAATCCTTAGCTTCATCACCATCCTTTGTTTTATAATAGGATGCAATTAAAGATATTTGCTGCCCCAAATGTCTTATTTTTCCTTTCCACCTCTCTAAATCCCGGCTATTTTTTAAGGCCTAGATTTTATTTCACCACCTCCATGAAGACTTGCGCAAGCACTCCAAGACATAGAATTGCATCCTCTTCCAAACTCCTATGGCTCTAGGAGGAAAAACATCATTGTGATTAAATCACGGCATAGGCCTGAGTTCTAGCTGCATGATGTTGGGCCACTTACCTCTCCCCTCTGATTCTTGATTTCCTCACCTATCATTCTAGTGTAATAATGCTTTACCTCACAGAATAGTTATTAGGATTAAATCAAATGTGTCACGGGTAAGGGCCTGACCCATAAACACTCAAGCAATTTATCTTATCCTCTCTTACTCTGTTACTTACTGTATATTTAGTGTGTTCTTTATCCTTATGGAGATTCTAAGTTCCATCAGGATTATGTGTCTTATTTACTTGTGTTTAAACCTTCTACCACCTATGTTAGTACCGTATGATCTCAGCTGCCCAGCCAGTATAGACTGATGGTTTGGTGATTTAAATCAATGTAAATGGCTTTGGCAGAAAAAACAGAGCTATATCCTAGAGATAGATGCAACCTGCAAACATATGTATTCTTTTTTTGTTAGTAAGTGTGGCCATGACATGACACAGACAACTGAGAGAAGATAAACTCTGCAGCTTGAATGGCTTTTGCCAGAACTCTGGCAGAACGGAGGTTTGTAATGTGAAGAGGCAAATACCACATATGAAAGGATTTAGTATGCCTTAAAGGAATAGTTTTATACACGTATTTTTCTCATAGAGTATAAATCTGGGAATTCTGAGATCTCAGGGAGAGTAGAGACCAGTAGGTTCCCTCAGATTCAAATGATGACTGCCAGAGCCCAGAGAGGAGATAGTTCTGTTGGTTTGAAATTTTAACAGTCTGTGTGGCAAGTGGTAGGTACTGCTATGAGGGTTGCAAGACTAGCAAGTTTCAAGGAGTGAGACACCTGACCCTATAACCAGGAGCTAAGGTAGGATCCCTTTGTTCTATCTGGGAATGTGACTAACAAGATCATAGGCATGCAGTTGACTAGCTAAGCATCCTGGTTTGGACACAAACTATTAACCTATGCTGAAATATGGCCGGTCCCCAATTTGACTTGAGTCACCCAGTCTTATATTTGAACTCTTTATGATTTATCTATTACACCCTATCCTCTCACACGGAGCTACTACCTCTCTCTGCTGAATCACTAATGCAGAGATCCCTGGAGAATTGGTTACATCACATTCACCCATTCCACAATGTCTGCTGTGTGTATTTACTAGGAGCCAAGTATTAAATGAAATAGTAGAGTTACATAGATAAAAACACACAGTGCCTGCTGTCAGGAAATAGGCAGGTCTTCCAGGCAAGGCAGAGAAGCAAAGAGTCTATTGCAATCAGTATAATAAATGTAATGGTAGAGTCACACATAAAGCACTATGGGAGGAGAAACACCTAATTTACACAGCTGGAGGGAAGGGAGGTCAGAGAAACCTCTTCAAACAAGTCGCTCTGAACTGAGTTTTGTAAGATGAGAAGGTGTTTGCTGGAGGAAGGCAGAAAGAAAGAGCATTCTTCATAGGGGGTAATATACATAGCAATGCAGAAATGTGTGAGGCACACTGCAGTCTTAAATTCACTGGATATAAGAATAGCTCAGGATATAACAGAGACCAGAGGAAAGCTGAAAAGGTATGCAGGGACCAGACCCTAAGTAGCCATGTGTGCTGTGCTACAGGGAATGGACTTGCTGATCTCGAGAATATTAAGGCGAACACATGGACAAAACTTGATTAGATGTGAAGGTAAAAGTTCAGAAAGAAGCTAAGAAACTAAGTGACAATAATGGTGGAGAAAAGGATCTTGGAGAAAAAATAAATAAATTTTGTTTGGTCATGACAAGATTGTGGTGCTTGGTAAATACCCAGGTAAAGATACCTGGTGGACAGTTGAATATAATTCAGGGGCCAAAGATGCAAGCTGGGAACTTATCAGTAATTAAAACCATGAAAATAGGTTATGTCACTCAAGGAGAGTATGTAGAGTAAGAAGAATACAAACCAAAATTCTGGGATGGTCATTAAAAACGTTATTGATAGGTACTTACAAAAAAGGGCCAGAGAGGAAGGAAGAAAGTGATGAGAAATACTTATGGAACCCAAGGGAGCTTTCCAGGAGAAGAAAGTGGTAAACAGAACAAAGGCACTTGGCTACCATTGACTTTCAGCTTGGCATTTTAATCTTTATCATAATTCTCTAGTAAAATACCCACTTCCTAATTCGATTGTTGACGGTTGCATTGCCTTACCCTGATTATAATTTCAACTCTTCTGTGGCTCAATAAGTGAGGGAGAATTGCCAGAGCATAAGCAGATACTGGTGGAATTGCAGCTTCCTTCTCATATGCAAGAGGTGCCAACAATAAAATTACAGGGTTAGTAATTAAAGACATGGTCTTTTTTTTTTTTTTTTTTTTTTTTTTTTTTTTTTTTTTTTTTTTGAGACGGAGTCTTGCTCTGTCACCCAGGCTGCAGTGCAGTGGCCGGATCTCAGCTCACTGCAAGCTCCGCCTCCCAGGTTTACGCCATTCTCCTGCCTCAGCCTCCCGAGTAGCTGGGACTACAGGCGCCCGCCATGTCGCCCGGCTAGTTTTTTGTATTTTTTAGTAGAGACGGGGTTTCACATGGTCTTACGTGAAATGGTCCCCAACTTCGTGTTTATCCTGAGAGTTGACTCAGCACTTCTTACTGCAGGTGGGGAGAAACATTCATAGCATTTTTTCAGTCACCCAGACTGCAGGTTCTTCATCTTACCATTTAACTGCCCAACAGCTGCTCACAAAATTCTGTGTCATTCACACTGTGCCCAATCCAGGAAAGTTTAAGTGACCACGGAATGGCACACTAGCAATGTCTCAAAAGGATCAGTTCTTTTAGGAAGACTTTTACCTTAGTCTTGGAAACCTGAGGAAACTGTCCAGTTTATTCCAGAGGAATGTCAAATGTCAGGATCTAAAGTCTAAAAGAAGTAAAACAATAATGAATTATTAGTTTTCATGATTTTATGGGTTGGATTGGCATTTTCTATGTTCATTTCACCTGGACTCACTCATGTGACCACATTTAGCTGCTGGGTTGGTTGAGATGGAAGGCCCAGGATAGCCTCACTCACATGTCTGGTAGTTGGTTCTGGCTGGGGCAAGGGCACCTCAATTCTCCTCCACAGGGTCTCCCATCCCCTGGTAGAGTAGACCTTCTTCCTTGCATGGCTGCCTCAGGGCAGCATTCCAAGAATGTGGACGTGGAAGCTGCAAAGTCTCTTGCAGCCTAGCCTGGAAAGTCACACGAAATTCCTTCCACTGCATTTCATTTTCAAAGCAAGTCACAAGGCCACCTTGGATTCTGGGATGGGGAAATAGACTGCAGCTCTTGATGAAAAACCTGCATGATGGTTTTTTTTTTTTTTTCCACTGCTGTGCATATGGGTGTTGTCTTGTATTGTTTTTACATAGTTGCTATTTTATTGAAGAGGTAGTATCGCATAAAAATTAAAAGCAGGTTCTCTGAAATCAGAGTACTCGAGTTCAAATCCCAGCTCCTCCCAGCTCTACAACTACTTAACTCAGTGGCTTATTATTTTATAGTATCTTTTTAATAAAGTGCTTAGAATAGTACTTGGTATATCAAAGAAAGAACTCAGCATTATTGACTTTTATTTATGAGTATTTTAATGTTTTATTTTTCTACTCCACTTTATAATATAAACATTTTCCTGTTATTACAGAGTCTTCACATTTATAATTTAAATTTCTACCCAGGAGTAAGATGTAGCTATACCACAATTTTCTTAACCATTTCCCCTATATGACGTTTAGTGTATTCCTATTATTAGTTATTATATATGGAATAACATAATCATTGTTAGGTAAAAAGTTTTGTGTTTCGGGGGTGTACTTGGGCCTGTGTGTAAGGCTTCTGATACATATTGCCAAATTCCTTCCCAGAAGAGTGCACTGTTTACAGCCCCACCAGCAACACAGGAGAGGACCCGCCCCACTCTGCCCTCAGTTGTGGTACATTCGATGTAGCATTATCCTCAAGTATCTGGACTATGTAATTTTTTTCATCCCAGTGAAGGCAGATTAAAACTGAAAGGACAAGCAGCCTCTAGATGCCATCCAAAAAGGCTGGGGAAAATGTGTGAGGGATAAAAGCAAACATGTCTAGTGAAAATAGAAAAATACAGTATTCACATTAAAAAAAGTAGTTGCCATCTTCTGTCCTTTCAACAATAAACTAAAAGATATACATGTAAAGTAATAGTCAACATTGTTATTTTCATTTGATGGCTAGTTTGATTTTCTTTACGGTAATGACTAAATAATGGAAAAACAGATAGAGTTGCCAATATTAGAATTTCTGCCACAGCCAAAATGTCTAGTTAAGACCCTCTGCAAGGCAAAACAGGATAATAGGTAGATTTGACATTTACAGAGGATTGTAGCTTTCATCATTGGATGGATGACTCCAACACAATGATAATAAGTCCTTATCTTCCAATCATATTTTAATAGAACAAATTTGCTATACTCATGAACATGAGTAGACACTTGGCAGTGCAGGTTATTTTAATGGATGCATCATTTTAAGCTAAACCTTCTCCATCTGTTCTGCTCTCTAATTACCAATGAATGAAGTACATAATTCACAATTACATCATAAATATAAGATCTACATTGTATCAACTCATGTCAAAGCTTTTTAATTCACACTATTTGGCATCTGTTTTGCAGTATTAATATTTGCTCGTTCTAACAAATCAGGGACAAACACAGCACTTCTTCAGTTAAGAAAATCTGAAATAATTACATGTTTACAAGAGAAAAAGGAATTCTCTATCATACTACTTGCAACTTTGCTCTAGGATCCCATTTTCTTGGCTGTTCCCTTTGCTTAGCTTTGTCCAGGATGCAGTTCGTTAATTTTTTATAATTACCAGTATCTGTTTTTGCCTATCTGGTTTATTCAAATTTAGAGTACTTTGAGTTCTCTTTGTGCAGTGTCACCACGGTGACACACTCACATAGAGGTTTAATGGAAGATTTGTTTCTGGTGCTGATCATATAAAATACCAACAAAGAACTGGTGCTAGGTGCTAAAGATGGCAGACAGGAGAACTTCCAGTGCAAGGAAGCCAGAAGACTTCCCTTTGCTGTAGATTAGAGCAATACCACTCAAGCAAATGAGGCTAGAGAATGTTGACTTACATGCTGGCTTTTATACCAGAGTAAAAATTGTTAGCATTGTTTTCATTAATTATCCTTAATTAATCACTCAGGAAAGAAGAGCATCTTGTAGATGTATTGAGTATCCTGTCAATCAGACAAGCCGCAGTTTAGTTGATCCTTCTTCTGTCTTCCCATATATATATGTATATATAGAGACAGAAATGATTTATGTCACCTCAACGAAAAAGCTTTGGGAATAGGCTTGATTCCCTTTGAGTCCTCTTTGTGTGACACACTCTTGTAGAGGTTTAATGAAGGACTTGTTTCTGGTGACAATTATGTAAAACACCAACAAAGAGTTGGAGGGTGCTAAGTGCTTCAAATAGCAGATGGGAGAACTTCTAGTTCAAAAAAGCCAGGAGACTTTCCTTTCACTGTAGATGTGTGTGTGTATATATATATGTGTGTGTGTGTGTGTGTGTGTATGACTTTTCTTTCTCTGTATATGTGTGTATATATGTATATATATATACCATTTATCATCTCGTTATAATTATTTTTTCACATGCCTCTTTCCAAATAGACTAGAGAGACCAACAGTTCAGAATTATGGGCTGAATAGAGTCTCCCGCTAAAATTTATATGATAAAATCCTCTCTCCAGTACCTGAGACTATATTTGAAGACATGATCTTTAAAACAGGTAATTAAGGTTATATGAGTCATTGGGGTGGGCCTTAATCCAACTTGAGTGGTCTCCTCATGAGGAAAGGAGGTAAGGACACAGGCATGAACAGAGAAAAGACTATGTGGAGACACAGAGAGAAGAGGGTGATCCTCAAGCCAAGGAAAGAGGCCTCAGAAGAAACCAATCCTGCCAAATTTCTGATCTCAGACTTCTGGCCTCCAGAACTAAGAGAAAAGATGGTTTTGCTGTTTAAGCCACCCAGTCTGTGGTACTTTGTGATGGTTGCCCTAGAAGACCAATAATCTGGGACTAAATTTTATTCATGTTTCTATCTCTTTCCAGAGTTATGTGTTGGATGAATAACTTAATTAAATTTTATTGATTAAAAATTATAAGCCTCTGTCCTTTGTCTTTCTTTGCTTCAGGAAGCTTACTACTTATATACTTCCAGGGTTTATTGTAAAAGAGAAAGCAATAATATAGAGACTTAATTAGAAGACAGAGCGCTGGAAATTTCAGCAGGGGAGCCAGTAGAGGAATATAAAGAGAAATGTATCAGTCAGGATAAGCAGATTATAGTGCACTGGCAGAAAACCCACAATTTCTGTAGTTTGCAATATTTTTAGATTATTTCTCATTCACTCCTCCTAGCCGTTTGAGGTCACCAGGGAGTCTAGACTTGTACAGCAGTCTTTTTCTGCTTTTCCAGAAGAAGGAGGATAAAGGACATGGTGAACCATCACTGTAATCTACAGCGAAAGGAAAGTCTCCTGGCTTTTTTGAACTAGAAGTTCTCCCATCTGCCATTTGAAGCACTTAACACCCTCCAACTCTTTGTTGGTGTTTTACATAATTGTCACCAGAAACAAGTCCTTCATTAAACCTCTACAAGAGTGTGTCACACAAAGAGGACTCAAAGGGAATCAAGCCTATTCCCAAAGCTTTTTCATTGAGGTGACATAAATCATTTCTGTCTACATTTCATTGGTCAAACCAAGTCCCATGGCCGCTCTTAAATTTATCATGGATGAGATGTATAATCTTCCCACTGTAAGGGACATCACAGGGTAGTTTGGATATGAATAATATGATCCATCACAAAGTATGATATTAAAAGGAAACTGAAAGTTAAAAATGGTTGACAACACTTCAAAAACCACAAACACACACTGTGTTTTTCCCTTCTACAAACAATGAATGTTAATTTACTTAAAATTAAGGTAATGAATAAAAGTATTAATTATTTAAACCTATAATTACCTCATCTTCTAGAGATAATCTCTGTTGACCTATCAGTGTAAACACATTTATCTCCTCAGTCTTTTGTTTAACAAAATAAGCATTTTACCCACATAGCTCCTTTCACAGCTCTTTTTGTCCTCAGCTTTTAGAGGAGTGTGGTGATGGTGACAGTCGATCCATTTCTGTCCCTGCTCCCAGGATATTTCTCACATGGATTCAGTTCAGTTCCACCTGGAACTATATCCTGTCTCCATCCAAACACAAGTTGTACACATTTAGAACCCTCTGTTCAGAGTACTTTTTAGTGCCCAGGTCTGTAAAAGCCTGATAATGAATTGGTGAGGAGAGGGAGAAGAGTGGCCATTGGAAACAGCTTTGAGCTTCTTCCTCTGTGGCCCTTGTTCCTCTGTAATTACCCCACTAGCTCACCCCAACCTTTCACTCATGTTTTTTGTCTGTCCTTCCCACTTCTCTTCTTCCTGCACATCTGTCTTTCCTAGTGTCTTGGAGAAGAGAAACTGACCTTGTAGGTATGCCTCCAAAGAATCTGTGTATTACGAATAGAATTTTTTTTTTTTTTTTGATTTGTTGTTCCTGCTTCCTCGTGAACCTGGGAATGTGGAATTGGCTTTTGGGGTGGAAAAATTGCTCTCAATGTCCAACTAAGAAAGGCAAAAAGGCAACTTGAACCAAGATAGCCAACTGGATGCATCCATGAAGAGCTTCTCCCACAGAGAGAGGCCAGACCATCAAGTACATTGGCACACTATGAATAGATCTTTTGGAAAGAAGACATTGAGAGTGGACAGAGGGACGGTGCAGAACCTGGACTGAAAGGGAAGGAAGCATGGGGTTGCCAAGGAAGGAGGCATGGGGTTGCCCAGCACCAGGACACATTTCTGGTCCCATGCAGCTCCTGGGGAAGGTATAAATGAAACAGGGGTAAAGTGGCTCACTCTTACTGTGACCCTCTGGAATCCTAGCTGTAGGAGACCCAAAGACTCACATGGACATTTGAGCTGTCAGTGAGAACTTTCCAGAAGGCAGAAAGACACAGCACTCCAGCCAGCATGAAGCCTACAGGATTTGGCATGGGAACCGCTTCAGTAGAGCACAGCCATAGGTACCCATTCCCCAAGGTTTGCCATGATCCTGTAAGAAGCTTTAGACTTTCTTGGCTGCCAGACCTGGACAGAACAGGGCTATCTTGGCCTGTGGGATGCAGCCAGCCTGATGTGAGTACCCTCCTGTCTGCCAGCCCATCCACAGTCCCTGCCTGGTCCCACCCATTTGTAGCACAGGCTCAGCTGACCAGCCAAGGTGCTTGCCAACAGCCACCAGGATAGGTCTTTCAATGACAAGCTCCATCTAACAGTTGGAGAACTTCCGGAGATGGGCCCTGACTGGCAAGCACCCACCTACAGCTCTCTCCTGCCAGTGCTCACTCACTCAGTCCCCTCCACCCCTGTTTTGCCAGTGCATGCAGAATCTGCCACTCACTGCCACAGGTGCACACACACACATGGTCAACCAGGGCCCTCCACCACCCACCTCCTTCCCATGGAAGTGATTTCACCAGATTCCTCTTCTGAATCTTGTTGTCAGCAGATAGGGAACACCTCAGCTCCTCAAGCACAATAGGTGCTTAACCTTGAGGGGCCAGAGAAAAAGGCTGCAGGCCTGGTCCTAGCTCTCCAGGGTGAGAGCACAAAGCCTAGGAGTGCTGAGCTGAGTGTTTGGCCCCCTGAAACCATCCAAAAACAAAGCCAGTTGACTAAACCCAACATAAACCACAGTAAAATCCTCAAAGGCATACAAAAGCAAAAAGTTTCATCCAAAGATAGCAACTTCAAAGATTAAAGGAACATTTAGAGCACACAGATAAACAAACAAACAAACAAACAGAACAAGAACTCTAGTAACTCTAAAAGCCACAGTGTTGCCTTACCTCAAAGCAACCACACTAGCTTCCCAGCAATGGTTCTTAACCAGACTGAAATGGCGACACAGAATTCAGAATCTGGATGGCCACAAGGATCATTAAGATCCAGGAAAATTTGAAACCTAAGGAATCTAAGGAATCCAATGAAACAATACAACAGCTGAAAGACCAAATAGCCCTTTTAAGAAAGAAACAACCTGATTAAGAGCTGAAAAACTTATGACAGGATTTTCATAACACAATTAGAAGTATGTTAACAGCAGAATAGACTAAAATGAGGAAAGCATCCCAGAGCTCAAAGACCAGTTCTTCAAATCAACTCAATTAGACAAAAATAAAAAAGAATTTTTTAAAGTGAACAAAACCTCTGAGATATATGGGATTAGACCAAACCTACAACTCATTGGCATCCTAGAAAGAGAAGAAGAGACAGAAAGCAATGTGGAAAACATAATTTGAGGATATTTTCCACAAAAATTTCCCCAACATTGCTAGAGTGGTCAAAATGAAAATTCAGGAAATCCAGAGAACCCCAGTGAAACACTATATAAGACAACCATCTCCAAGACATACAATCGTAAGATTTTCCAAGGTAAGTGTGAAAGAAACAATATTAAAGGCAGTTAGAGAGAAGGGCCAGGTCATGTACAAACAGAAACTCATCCGGCTAAGAGTGAACATTTCAGCAGAAACCTTAAAAGCCAGAAGACATCAGAGACCTACATTCAGCATCCTTAGAAAAAAAGAAATTCCAACCAAGAATTTCTTTTCCAGCCAAACTCAGCTTCATAACAAAGGAGAAATAAAATTATTTTCAACAAGCAAAGGCTAAGGGAATTCATTACCACCAGACCTGCCTTACAAGAGATTCTTAAGGGGGTGCTACACATGGAAACAAAAGAGCCTTAGCTACTACCATAAAAACATATATTTAACACTATGTACTTAAGTACATAGCCCACTGACACTATGAAGCAACTATACAATTAAGTCTATATAACAATCAGCTAACAACAAGATGACAAGATAAAATCTTGACATATCAATATTAACCTTTAATATAAATAAGCTAAATGCCCCATTTAAAAGACATACAGTGGCATGCTGGATAAAGAAGCAAGACTCTACTGAACGCTGTCTTTAAGATATCCATCTCACATGCAATGACACAAATAACCTAAACTAAAGGAATAGTGATAGATCTATCATGCAAATGGAAAACAAAAGAGAGCAGGGGTTGCTATTCTTATTTCAGATAAAACAGACTTTAAACCAAGAATGATCAAAAAGTACAAAGAAGGGCATTATGTAATGATAAAGCGTTCAGTTCAACAAGAAAACTGAACTATCCTAAATATATATATATGCACACAATAATGGAGCACTATGATTTATAAAACGTGTTCTTAGATACTTATGAAGAGAAGTAGATAACCACATAATAATAGTGAAATACTTCAACACCCCACTAACAGTGTCAGACCATTGAGGCAGTAAACTGACAAAAATATTTAGTAACTAAAAATGCTTGACCAAATAGCTCCAATAGACATCAACAGAACACTCTACTCCACAAAGGAATGTAATTCTTCTCATCTGCACATGGCACATAATCTAAGATCAACTGTATGCTCTGCCATAAAGCAATTCTCAACAAATTTAAAAATATATATGCCAACCACACTCTTGGACCACCACACAGTAAAAATAGAAATTGTTACCAAGAAGATATCTCAAAACCATACAATTACATGGAAATTAAACAACATGCTTTTGAATGATTTTTGGGTAAAGAATGAAACTAAGTCAAAAATCAAGAAATTATTTTAAACAAATGACAACAAAGATACAACATACAAGAATCACTGGGACACAGCTAAAGAAGTGTTAAGAGGAAAGTTTATAGCCCTAAACAACTGCATCAAAAAGTCAGAAAGGAGTCTCAAATTAACAACATAACATCACATTTATGGGAATTCAAAAGAACAAACCAATCCCAAAGCTAGTAAGAGAAAAGAAAGAAGGAAAATCAAAGTGGAACTGAATGAAATTGATATGTGAAAATGCATACAAAAGATCAACAAAACAAAGTTGGTGATATGGTTTGCCTGTGTCAACACCCAAATCTCATCTTGAATTGTAGTTCCTATAATCCCCACATGTCATGGGAGGGACCAGGTGGGAGGTAATTGAATCATGGGGGCGGTTACCCCATGCTGCTGTTCTTGTGATAGAGAGTTCTCATGAGATCTGATAGTTTTTAAAAGAGATTTCCCCCTTTTGCCCGGCACTTCTCCTTGCTGCCATCATGTGTAGAAGGACATGTTTGCTTCCCCTTCCACCATGATTGTAAGTTTCCGGAGGCCTCACCGCCCTGTGTAACTGTGAGTCAATTACTCTTTCCTTTAAAGAGTATATTTCCTATAAAGGAAATACTCTTTCCTTTATAAATCACCCTGTCTCAGGTATGTCTTTATTAGATGCATGAGAACGAACTAATACAGTTGGTTTCTAAAACAATAAATAAGACTGATAGACTACTAGCTACACTAATAAAGAAAAAGGAGAGAAGATCCAAATCAACACAATCAGAAATGACAAAGGAGACATTACTACAAACCCTACAGAAATGCACCAAAAACAAACAAACAAACAAACCAAAAAAACTCTCAGAGACTGTTATGAATACCTCAATGCACACAAACTCAAAAACCCAGAAGAAATGAATAAATTCCTGGAAATGTACAATCTCCCAAGGTTGAACCAGGGAGAAACTGAATACCTGCACAGACCAATAATGAGTTCCAAAATAGAATCAGTAATTCTAAAAACCTACCAACAAACTGAAACAAACGGATTCACAGACAAATTCTCCCAGGTATAAAGACGTGGTAGCAGTCCTACTGAAACTATTCCAAAATATTGAAGAGAAGGAACTCTTTGCTAACTCATTGTATGAGGCCAGCATTATTCTGATACCAAAACTTGGGAGAGACACACAAAAAAAGAAAACTGCAGGCCCATATACCTTATGAACATAGAAATAAAAATCCTCAACAAAATACTAGCAAATCAAATCCAGCAGCCCATCAAAAAACTAATCAACCATGGTCAAGTAGGCTTTTTTCCAGGAATCCAAGGTTGATTGAACATATGCAAATCAATAAATGTGATTGATCACATAAACAGAACTAAAAACAGGAGCCACATGATTATCTCAACAAATGCAGAAAAGGCTTTCAACAAAATTCAGTATCCCTTCATGTTAAAAACCTTCAACAAATTATGCATCATAGGAATGTACCTCAAAATTATAAGAGTCATTTATGACAAACCCACAGTCAACATCATACTGAATGGGCAAATGCTGGAAGCATTGCCTTTAGGAACTGAAAAAAGACAAGGATACCCACTCTCACCACTTCTATTTAACATAGTATTGGAAGTCCTAACCAGAACAATTAGGCAGGAAAAATAATAAAATGCTCCAAATAGGACAAGAAGAAGTCAAGCTATCTCTCTTTGTTGGTAATATAATCCTATACATACAAAACCCCAAAGACTCTACCAAAAGGTTCCTAGAACTGATAAATGACATCAGTAAAGTTTCAGGATACAAAATCAATGTGCAAAACTCAGTAGCGTTTCTATACACCAACAACATTCTAGCTGAGAGCCAAATCAAGAACACAATCCCATTTTCAATAACCACCAAAAAAATGAAGTAATTAGGAATATAGCTAAACAAGCAGGTCTCTACAAAGATCTCTAAAAGGAGAACTACAAAACTGCTGAAATAAATCAGAGATATTACAAATAAATAAAAATACATTCCATTCTTATGGATGAAAGAACCAATATTGTTAAAATGGCCATACTGCCCAAAGCAATCTACAGATTCAACACTATTCTTATTAAACCACCAGTGTCATTTTTCACCGAATTATAAATATCTATTCTAAAATTCATATGGAACCAAAAAATAGCCTGAATAGCCAAAGCAATCCTAATCAAAAAGAACAAAGCTGGAGGCATTATACTATCTGACTTCAAACTATACTACAAGGCTACAGTAACCAAAACAGCATGGTATTGCTACAAAAATCAGTTACATAAACTAATGAAGTAGATTAAAGAACCCAGAATTAAAGCCACATACTTACAACCATCAGATCTTCAATGAAGTTAACAATGACAAACAATGGGACAAGGATTCCCTATTCAATAAATAGTGCTGAAGTAACAGGAAAGCCATATGCAGAAGATTGAAATTTGACCCCAACATTTTACTGTATGCAAAAATTAACTCAAAATAGATTAAGGATTTAAATATTAGACCTCAAACAATAAGAATCCTGGAAAAAAATGTAGAAAACACCATTCTAGACATTGGCCTTCGGAAAAAATTTATCACTAAATCCTAAAAAGAATTGCAACAAAAATAAAACTTGACAAGTGGGACCTAATTAAACTAAATAGCTGCTGCACGGCAAAAGACACTATCAACAGAATCAACAGACAACATACAGAATGGAAGAAAATATTTGCAAGCTATGCATCTGAAAAAGGTCTAACATCCAGAATTCATAAGGAACTTAAATCAATAAGCAAAAAACAACCCCAGTTTAAAAAATGAGCCAATGACATGAAAAGATACTTTCTCAAAGAAGACATACATGCAGCCAACAAGCATTTGAAAAGATTCTCAACATCACTAATCATTAGAGAAATGCAAAACGAAGCCACAATGAGACACCATCTCACACCAGTCAGAATGGCTATTATTAAATAGTCAAAAAGTAAGATTTTGGTGAGGCTGTAGAGGAAAGGGAATACTTATACACTTTTACTGCAAATACAAGTTAGTTCAGTCACTGTGGAAAGTAGTTTGGAGATTTCTCAAAGAACTTAAAACAGAGCTACCATTCAACCCAGCAATCCCATTACTGGGTACGTGATCAAAGGAATACAAATCATTCTACCATAAAGACATATACATGCATATGCTCATCATAGCACTTTTCACGACAGCAAAGATTTGGAATCAACCTAGATGCCCATCAATGATGGACTGGAAAAAGGTGGTACATATATACCATGGAATACTACACAGCCATAAAAAAAGAATGAGGTCATGTCCTTTTCAGCTACACGAATGCAGCTGGAGGCCATTATCCTAAGCAAATTAACACATGATGAGAAAACCAAATACCACATGTTCTTACTTATAAGTGGGTGCTAAACAATGAAAACACATGAGACAAAGAGGGGAACAATAGACACCAGGACATAACTGATGGTGCAGGGTGGGAGGAGAATGAGGATTGAAAAACTACCTATTGGGTCCTATGCTCAGCTCACTACCTGAGTGACAAAATCATGTGTACACCAAACCCCAGTGACACACAGTTTACCCATGTGACAAGCCTGCACATGTACCCCCAAACCTAAAGTAAAAGTTGTGGGGAAAAAAAGGGGGGGAACTATGCAGGAAAAAAGTAGAAAAGGCTACTTGGCAATGTGATCCTGCCATCCAGGCAAAAATGGAATTGTGCTGTATACATTATTTCATCACTTGCTCTGTCACTTGCACCTATGTTCTTTGCCATGGTCAACAGTATTTCCCATTCCAGACTCCTCTATTGGAGCATGTTTAGCATCTTCACCCACTTCCTGTGAGGAAAATACTTTTCTATCAGTAATAAACAAGATGTATCATATGAAATTAGGTGCAATCATTGCTTGTTTGTTGACTTTTAATTTGGAGAAAGGATAGGTGGGCAGGCACCCCAAAAAGAAAGATAGTCATGGCTTCTTTTGGAGGTCAGTTAAGATAAAATATTCATTGTATCCACCCTTCCTTCCCAGTTATCTGGGACCTTCCTTGCCATGCTTTTGCTGCTATTATTTTAAGCACTGACCCAAGCAAAGAAAATGGAAGTAGGAATGGTTTCCTGGAAACCATCAGCTGATAGGAAAAATTATTTAACAAAAATAAATATCAATGCTATAGGTAAATTATTAGTATTTAGGAGAGAATGGGAACTGAGTCAACTGTCAACATTTATCTTTATGAAGTATTATGCTTTACAAGGTAAAGAAATTTTTTTCTAATATTTGTTATATCAGATTCAGTTTAGTTTCTATAATGTCTGTTCTGAATTAAAGTGTTTCATTCTATTTTCTAGAAAAAGTTTTGGAAAAACAAAAAACCTGTAATGTTTTGCATGCATTTTGCATTTAACACAGTGATTGGAAAAGGTGTAACTCGAGATTAGGTTTCCTAAGTCCTTTTCTGGGTCCAGACCGCATTCCTGAGCAACTCATTACAAAATGACTTCAGATTTTCTTCTCCCATGCCATGAAAGAAGTTTTCAGAACTTTCTTTCTGAATCTCAGTTGTAGATATCAAATGTGCTATCAACAATAATTGGGGATGTGACTGAAAGAGGTTACATTTTAAGAAGTTTCTGTTTACATATTTTATATGCATTGCAAAATGCCCTCTTAGCCTCTATGGTAAGTAGAATGTTGACTCTCACCTTCCATGATTACTGCACACTATTTGATTTACAGGTTATACCAGAGATGACAATCTTGTTTCCAGTTACCCTAAAAAAAACCAGAATTTTTTAGCAAATACTATCCCAAATATGTTTTCCTGCCTATGGAAGGATTAATCCAACCTTGTATTTAAATTTTTTGTTACAAGCTACAGATTTGATACCTGGCTTGGAAGCTTGCTAAATATTCACTCACTGTGGAAATTCAATTTAGACTGTTTCAGCTGTCCTTCCCACTTCCATAACATGGCCCCAACCAAATTTCCCCTATTACCTGCTGTATTTCCAGCCTTTCTGTTTAAACAGAGCTACTTGCCATTCTCTAAGTGAATTCCAGTTTGATTTGCTTGTCTTTGCTCAAACTACTTCCTCTGAACATCTGCATCCTTTACTCCCTGCCTATGCTACTGAAATCCGTCTCTTAGAATCCACCTGTCCTTCCAAGCCCTGTTCAGATATCATCTGCACTCTATGGAGTTATCAGCTAACTCCCTGTGGACATAATCACTCACTTCACTTGTTCTTCGGTGCTGTTTATAATGCAATAATTCTTTCACCCCCTCTATTATTTAGTAAGTCCCTTGACTATAGAGACAATACTATAACCATTTAAAATATTTTGCAGCCTCCCAGCACAGGGCCTGGCACATAATATAGGTGCTAGAGAAATCTTTACTGAATAGACTGAGCCTCTTGAAGGGGAATGTCACGTTTTGGAGTTCTTTTGCAGCCTTGGCGTCTTGCATCTTGTGTTAACCCAAATTTGGTGCTCAGGTAATATTGGTTGAATTAATTGAAACACAGAGCACTGATGTAGACATTCTACTTGCTCTTTTTCACAAATACCAGAGGAAAAGATCTGCAGATCTGTTAAAAATTGTGTGGTCTCTTTAAAAAGAATCCTCATCTTCCCAGAAGGTTAGCAATGTCATTCAGCACAGAACACAGAGTGATCGTATCAATATTAATAAGCTCAGAGAAGTGCCACTGGCTTCAGTGCAATTTTGACACTCTGCAACCTGACTAATAAAATAAAAACTAATTCTAAAAATAATTTACCTCCTGGAGACCTTAAAATGGATTTTACTAATGAAGGGAAAAAACTAGCATGGATCTTTCCTTTGTGATAGGTGAATCAAACGTTAGACCATAAATCTAAAATGACATATTCTAAACTGCCAATATCTTTTTTTGAAAAATATTTTGCACACTTTTCATCCAGGTTTGCAATTTGAGTCATTTTAGCAGCCAAATATTGATGGAAGGATGAGGGCGGGGAAATAGGGAACGTTAAATAAATTAGGCTTTGTTTTTATTTAGTCCATTTTGGATTCATTTGTAACTTTAGCTTCAAGTTATCTTCCAATTAGCAGATTGCAGTATGGAAAATTAGAGAATGGCATGTGTATAACAAAAGCAGGAGATTATTAATACACACAAAGATGCATTTTTTTTTATTCACAAATTCCTTTACATTAGAATAAAATCAGAATAACAATTGCTGAATGAACAGATCGTGAGAGAAAGGAAGATGTCATTCTTTGGTCCTGTTGGCTAGCAACTGGGCCGGAAAGCATCTCAGAGGCCCTGTACTGCTTTCAATTTCTCTATTGTTTGAAGGTTGGCCCTGAGGATATTTTTGTTGTGGTTTGTGTGTGTGTGTATGTGCGTGTGTGGGCACACGTGCGTGTGCATATATGTATGTGTGTGTATGTGTGTGAAAGAGAGAGGGAGACTTATAGACATGCAGAAAGAGAAAGGAGACCACTGGAGCTTTCAAATTCATACCAATCAGTTAAGCAATCCTAGATTCACTCTTTAGTAAATAAATAGGCATAACTTGGAATATTGAAGATGGAAACACTAATAACCCTGCATATTTTCATCATTTATCTTCCTGAAGGCATGGTGTTGGACCAGACACTTTAAAATGTTTTCTTTCTGTTCTATTTTCTGAATTGAAATTATTCCTTAGCTCCCACACCTTATGATCCTTTCATCTCATGAAGTTAATAAGTCCCATATCATGTTCTAAAAATACACTTTCTCAATGGAATTATAGAATATTGTCTCTGGAAAGCAGTTTGAACATAATAGCACTCCCTTTACCTGTTTTCCTAGCTTTTATGTTGAGGAGGGCGGAAATCCAGAGGGGTAAAATTCTCAAGGCCTCAGAATGTTAGTGAAACTCCAGAAATCAGAACATAAATCCCTATCTGCCCAGCTTATTGTTTTCTGTTTTGCTTTGACTTATTGATTGATTGATTGATTGATTGATTGATTTCTGCACCACTGTGGCTCTAAGTGAATTCATTCTGGTATACAAGAATATATTCGTTATTGCAATCAAACGAAGAAGACTAAGTAAAAATATGAGCGTGCCTTGTATTTCTGGAAGACTTTCAAGAGCTTGATTCATTTATTTCATTTATTGAGTAAACATTTATTGAGGACCTACTTGCTAGGTGCTAGGGATACAGGAGTGGATAAATCAGACTCCACTTTCCCCATGTAGAGTTTATTAACAAATACTTATAATTGTTTACATAAAAATATATGTAATGAATATAATCTGACCTCATAGTAAGTGAAAGACCATGGAACATTTTTGCATGCTAGAAGGTTTTAAATTGTCTCTGCTAACCACATCCGACTCTTGAATATGCATGCTGTGTCCTGGGGTAGGACTCTTAGATAAGGAAAACCACCACTCTCCCCTCCAGCAAACGCCAGCCCATTAGCATTAAGAAGGCTGGTACATATCATATATGTGCTTCTTCCTCGCTGTTGTACTTCTTCATTATGTCTTTTGTCTCTTTCACTACAATTGAATCTATTTCCCCACGCTCCTTGCAGCTTTGTGCTGATCTGATGTCAATGCATGTAGACTACTTTCAGCTCCTGGTTGAGGAGTTCACTAATGGAGGCGCTAACACCTGTACAGACTTTGCTTTTCAGAGCCTTGAAAAGACTGCCTTCAAGTCCATGATTAATTTCCTCTGCAACGAAACATGTTAGACTCAGTGAGTGCCCCTGCTGCTAAATTAAGTTCTGACCCTTCTATGTCCTTGCTGATGACTCTTGGAAAGTTTCAGATTTCTTCAATGAAATCAATAGCTTGAGAATGAAATCACATCACCATGGGCCACCTTTGAAAACTCTATTGAAGGCAGTACACAGCTTGGACAATCCAGCCCCTGATGACTGTGCCATTTGAAACCTCGGTACTGAGCCAGCCTTGGCAGCATTCTGCCTGAGTTCTTTATTGAATATGCTTCTCCTTTGATCTGCTTCTAATTTACCCTGTTCTTTGTGCTGCCTCCTGCTCTACTGGGGATCGATGGGTGTTTATTGTGCCACTGGTTGTATCACTAATTGCTTGACTATGAGCCTCTTGAATGTGATTGGTTTGTTTCTTCTCTACAAAGTGCCTTTTGCTTTCATATATTAATTTCTTCAGAGCCCTCAGAACTGAGTGGAGGAGCTTAAAAACAATTGGATACCTGGGGAAATTTGAGCTACAGTCAGGACAAATATTGGTGACTGGGTTCCCCACTGAAGGCTTCTGAGAGAGGCAGCTGATCCATCCCTAGGAAAAAGAAGGAGGATTTGGTCTAATTGTCCTGCAGACTATGAAATTTGACTTACTTTGATGTTCCTCTGTTAGACATGCAGAAAATCATGGTCTCTTCTCATTGTCCTTTCCTTACCAATGGCTTCTAATCACATTTGTCCCAGATTATCTCCAGAACTCTTGAAAGCTTCCTGAAACAGGTGTTTGTTTTGTAGCCCTTGTGCTATTCCTATGTACCCAGTGATCATCTATAATAATGGATGTCAGTTCATTTACGAATTAATCACATCAGATTGAGGAATATGCTTAGATAAAATCGGATGGCTTCCACATTTCCTGGATGAAATATTCATGACATGATGGTTTCACCTTTATAAATCATGGTTACTCTATTGATTTTTTTTTCTTCCACATTTTCCAAATGAGCTCATAAATTTTTTAAAATGTGGATCAGAGAAAACAACATGAATGAATAGATGAATGTACTTTCCAATTACATGCATTTCTGGTTTTATTGCTGCCTTCAGCTTATATTAGAAGAATGAGATACCACATAACAAGGGAATCTTCTAAACCTAGTAAACATAGAGGCTGATTTCTTAATATAAAAATTATAAATCATGATGGTTTAATTTAAACTGAAAGATTAATTTAAATTGAAAAAAATGGTTACTTGGGTCTTGACAATAAAAAGTATTACTTATAAATGTGTATGAATTCTTTTATTTTATTTATTTATTTATTTATTTATTTATTTATTTATTTATTTTGTGAGACGGAGTCTTGCTCTGTTGCCAGGCTGTAGTGCAGTGGGGCGATCTCAGCTCACTGCAACCTCTGCCTCCCGGGTTCAAGCAATTCTCCTGTCTCAGCCTCCCAAGTAGCTGGGACTACAAGCATGCACCACCACAGCCCGATAATTTTTGTATGTTTAGTAGAGATGGGTTTTCACCATGTTGGCCAGAATGGTCTTGATCTCTTGACCTTGTGATCCGCCCGCCCCAGTATCCCAAAGTGCTGGGATTACAGGTGTGAGTCGCCGTGTCCAGCCCGTATGCATTCTTAATTATTGGCATGCATGTTTATTTGAATTTCTTTTTAATCCTTGCTGGAAGTGACATATGTGAAATGAGTGGGGAAGGAAAATGTTTCAGCTATATGTTGCTGCATAACAAGCCACTCCAAAACATAATGGCTTAAAGTCACAAAAATTTACTATAGATTTTGAGAGTTGAATAGGTTCAGCCACGTGGTTCTTCTGCTCAACATGGGATCACCTAGAGTGACTTACTAGTATTCATTCACAGGTATGGTCCTTGGTGCTTCTGCATCTGGTCTGTCCATGTGGGACCAGCTACTCACAGCAAGGTGATCTCTTACATAGTGGCCTGGACATTTTACGTGGTGCCTGGCTTCCAGGAAAAAGGAAGCATGGTCTGTCAGTTTTCTTAAAGTCTGACCTCAGGAGTCCCAAATATTACTTTTGCCACACTCTTTCAATCACATAAGTAAGCCTTCCCATTTAGATTCAAGATGCAGAGGAAATATTACTCTTCATAGATACAGTAAAATGCATGAACATAGAAGGAAAAATTGCAAACTATGAAAACACTTTCCCAGAAAACTATCTTTTTCGAAGAAGAGAGGACCTTGACATGTGATTGAAGTGAAATTGAGCTGTGCGGCGATCAAAGCACATTGATATCTGTGTGTTTTCCCCTACAGTTGCCCAAAACTCTTGTTTGTTCCTTTTCCCCATCACATCCCCATCAATAATCATCTTAGGAACTTGTTATCACTAGAGTATAACTGACTGATAAGAATGATAAGTTCTCTCCAATTGTCAATTTTAACAAAAAGTCAATACTTAACAATGTGAATGCATTTCTTTTGTGTTTGGGTATCATTAAGCAAGTTGCAGAAGTAAACTTAGGAGTTGGGGTTTACGACTTCTAGGAAATAATTCCAGTATATTTCTAGGTCATTTTGCTATGTCTTACCACCACTATTCTTTGTTACGTTCTCAGAGAATGCAAAGTAATGGCATTGACATAAGAAAAATATAATTAGATAAACAATATTTCAGGAGAAAAAAAATATAATTTCATCCAAAATGAAGAACTGTACCGGGTAGAGAATTTGGGCACTATCCATTGTTTTAGAAGATCCAAGCCATGGCTCCTCATCATTAGCCCTGATATTGGAAGAAAGTAATTTTAACTTTTTTTTGGCCTCCAAAATAACTGAACTCAGCACTACCAAATAATGCTGTTTAGAGTTTTCAGTATTTAATAATGTAGTGCTTTGAAATAAATTACAAAGAAGGAGTTGCATATATTATTCCACGTATTACTTATTTTTGTTTGTAAATGACATTTTTTTGATATTTTGGATGAGGAAAGAAATCAAAAAAGTCAGGCATCATGAATAAATCAGCAGCAAAAGATGATTGAATTGTGTGCTGTCATCTCTGTCTTTCTGGCCTTGATAAGCACAATGTGTGGCTGCTATTACCTTGTCATGGAACCACTTAAACTAAGCACCAGTGAGTTGCAAAAGCAGAAGAATGAGATGATGGGATGATGGTGCACCCACAGTAGTTATACTGACTCTGGGTGGCAAATCAGGAAGCCCCAGACATGAATTTTGGTTCTGGAAAAATGTGCATGGATATGAGGGAAGACTGGAAGGATCACTGACATAACAAAAACACCAGCAGTGGTAAATATGTTGCTATTCTTGCAAGAATTTGTGATTTTTTTTTTCTTGTTTGCTGAAAGTAAATCTGTGTCAGGCATTGTGTTAGGCAATTCACATAGATTACTTCACCTAACCTTCATGACAACTCAGTGAGGTACATATTATTGCAATACTTATATTATAAACAATGACTCTAAAATAAGCCTGAATAAGCAAAATAATTTGCCCAAGGTACACAGATAAGAAGTAGCAAAGGTGAGATTTGACTTGAACCTAACAAATCAAATTTCAGAACCAAATATCATTTTTAGGTGTAATTTATATGCAGTAAAAGTCATCCTTTTGGGCACACAGTTCTGAATTTAACACACATATGCAATCATGTAACCACCACCAGGCGGAAGATATAGAACAATTTCATCACCTTCCCAAATTCCCTCATGCTCCTTTGCTTGGTTGTCAACCTCTCTTTTCATCATCAGACCTAGCAATCACTGAACTGTCCCCTTTCTTTATAATTTCACTTTTCCAAAATTTCATATAAATGGAATCAACAGAATTTGGCCTTTTGAGACTGGTTCCTTTCACTTAGCGTAATTCACTGAGATTCATCCATGTTATTGTAGAAATCGGTAGTTCATGTCTATTTATTGCCAATTACTACTTTATTCTATGGATGTGCCATAGCATGTTTATCCATTCATATATAGGAGGACATTTGGATTATTTCCAGTGTTTTTGATCCCAATATTTTAACCGTAATGAAATCCTGCTATCAGCCAGAAATTTTTTTCTAATTAACATAACCAGTGTTCCCAGTTATATCTTGGTTTTAGTGTTCTCTTTTGGGTTCCCTGAGATCTTTTGCCTAGAGTTAGAAAGAAGAACCAAATCTTCTCTGCCTCAAGCATTAATTCCATAGAGTCAGGTTTTCTCTCATGAGGCAATGCCACTAGAATTTTTTTTTTCTTTTTTTTTTTTTTTGAGATGGAGTCTTGCTCTGCCACCCAGGCCAGAGTGGAGTGGCCTGATCTTGGCTCACTGCAAGCTCCTTCTCCTCCTGGGTTCACGCCCTTCTCCTGCCACAGCCTCTTGAGTAGCTGGGACTACAGATACCTGCCACCATGCCCAGCTAATTTTTTGTATTTTTAGTAGAGATGGGCTTTCACCGTGTTAGCCAGGATGGTCTCGATCTCCTGACCTCGTGATCTGCCCACCTTGGCCTCCCAAAGTGCTGGGATTACAGGCTTGAGCCACCGCGCCTGATTTTTATTGTAACAATCATGTGGTACCCATCACCTAGCAAGTGCTTAAAAGTGTATGGAATGAATGAATAAAATAATGAATATCATATTTATTATCCAAATTAATCTTCTAGCACAGGAGGTAGAGAGGAAAGTAGTAAAATCAGGATTTGTAATTCAGTCTTGGGTAGAAACTTACAGAGCTTAATAAATGGAACATGGTGTACTGAGAAACATTATTATCAAATTCTAGAAGTCCAGAGTTAATTTTCTTATACTGTACCAACACCATTATTTGAAAAGTGAAAAAAGAAAATGTGATGATTGTTGATCTGATTTCACAACTTCAAATAACTACCTTGCCTGCACCTTTTCTCAGTTTTAAACTTTTTTCTGATATAACTAACTGGTAATTTAATTGAATTGACCAAATTAGCCATTGCTTTTTAGAATAACTGATGTTTTTCTAAAAATGTGTTTTCTTATGGTAAAAAAGCTTCAGGATAGTCCTATTCAAACAAATTGGATTCAGGTTTAAAAAATCCTCTTGCTTTTAATAATGTAATTTTCTTACTGAATTCAATCCATTGCAATAGTCAGCATAATGCTTTTGATTAAAGTCAACTGTGTGGTATAGTGTTCTTTGCTATATAAAGGTCTCAGAGTCAGAAAAAAAAAATGATTCCATTCTGTGTTCTGTCATTAATCAGGGGTGTGACTTTCGATTAGTTGTAAAACCTCTCTGAGCTTTGTTTCTTTATCAGTCAGATGAAGATAATAACTTCTGTGTTTTCTGCTTTGCGATATTGTGAGGGTTAAAGGAGATCATTTAACCCTTAATGTTAAAGGCAAACACCCTTTGCATTCTGTGTAATGAGTGTGTTACTGGTGTCCAGGGCCACCCAGGTACAAGTGCTACAATTTTCCTTGCGTACAACCTCTTCCCAACCACGAAGTCCACCAACACGCTATTTTTCAGGGATTATAAGTGTATCAGGCTGTTTAAAATGAGCAAAGTTTTCTCAAAACTCAGTTGACACAGAGCTTAATAAAGTCTTGGGCATGGAGGAGCTTTTTCCTCATGACCTAGAAGGAGGCCCTCACCTCAGTGACCACACAAAGTGCTGCCCAGGTAATGAGTTGAGACTCTGGATGGTGATAAATTCTGCAAACATTAGAGGGGCTTATATTTTTGGGCTCAGTTTCCAATCAGTTTTCTGCACAGGTCACATTGAGGACTGAACCAGGTAGACCTTACTTCTCACCAAATATCTCACCCTTACCCCTATCAGGCCGGATTCCACTGAAGCTCACACTCAATCCCACTTATTTGCCAGCCTAGGTTACCTAGCTTTAGTCTCTAAATCCATGGTCTGTGTGTCTTTCCATGATTAGACCTTAACTTTCATTTTTAAAAATATGTTTTGAAACAACCTGAATGATATGATTTGGTTCTGTGTCCCCACCCAAATCTCACCTTGAATTGTAGTTCCCATAATCCCCACGTGTCATGGGAGGGACCTGGTAGGAGGTAACCAAATCATGGGGGCTCTTACCCTTGTGCTGTTCTTGTGATAGTGAGTGAGTTCTCGCAAGATCTGATGGTTTCATAAGGGCCTTTTCCCTCTTTTACTGAGCACTTCTTGCTGCCACCGTGTGAAGAAGGATGTGTGTGCTTCCCCTTCAGCCATGATTGTAAGTTTCCTGAAGCTTCCCCAACCCTGAGGAACTGCGAGTCAATTAAACCTCTTTCCTTTATAAATTACCCAGTCTCAGGTATGTCTTTATTAGCAGTGTGAGAACCAACTAATACACTGGGTGTCCCTAACTAATGAGGAAAAAAGTCCTATACAATGTCATGGAAAAAAAGAGAAGCATAAAGCTGCAGATGTCAAGACCTTATCCTTCCAGAAGTATAAAGTTCTAGACTAATAAAAATACATCTTATTGAATATGTCTTCTCCATCTTTGAAGCTAAGTTCCTGAAAACTCTCATGATAGGGGAATTACAGGTAATAAATTAGAGAATTTATGAGAAAAATAAGGCAAAGGGGACTGAGGTGGTAGGCAAATCCATGGAAGCCTTTGAAAATATTTTAACCTTGACTAAAATCATAGATATAAAATAAAGAATCATGCAGTGATATTTTACACATCTACAATTAATAAAATTGAGACTCCAACTATTTTCTTACTTCGATTTTTGTTCACTTGTAACTTTACAGGATCTTCCCTCCACAACAGGTTTTATGAGATGCTTATAAATTTGTGTTGCTTGGTTGCAAATAATATGCATCCTGTGGCATATGGTAGGTATCGATTGATTCAACTCTGTTCTAATCCCCTTGTGTTATGCCTTATTGCACGGCTGCTTTATAGCTTGGATTTTGCAAGTGTTTTGTTCCTACCAGGCAGATGCATTTATTTAAGAACTGGCAGGCAAAAGTGAGATGGGAGACTTTTGCTAGTGGGCCTAGCCATGGAAGCAGTTGGCTTTTCAGCAACAGCAGAAACAGGGGCCTAGTAACCAGTCTACTATTTTGTAGGTATTGAGGGTTTAGAGGAACATTCATTTTGTTGAGATGGCTTGTGGCTGGGATGGTGTGTTTCTGGTGCCAATTGTTTTAGCAGCTGCAGCTTTTTGACCCTCATATGGTGGTAGAAGGAATGTGGTCCAGAGTCCACAATTAAGCCAGTGGCTTCCTAGTTATCCCTCACCTTCCTTATTGTGGCTGAGGCAGCCACTTCTTTGTGAGTCAGTTCTGCAGTGTTGCTTTTAGGTTTATTCTTGGAACTTCTGCTTAGAGCTTACTCCTCCAGATCTTCCATGTTGTTTAAAGCAACTAATTCTGTGAATTAAACCTTATCTGGAATTGAACTCTGATATACACATATACTAAAGTATATTGGTGTCATTTTTCTCCAGTTTTGATACCTTTCTAATTTATGATTTGAAATTGACTTTCTGCTCTGGAGTTCTGTAACCCATCCCAAGGGCACAAAGTAACTTATGCACCTAAGATGTAAAGAGATTGACGCCATCTTTATTTAATATGTTTACTTTTATTTCTCAGATGCTGTCCTCATGGACAGGGTTACTTATAGTATCTGCTCTGTTCTTTATAGCTTCAAGCCAGAACACACTGAAAGTTTGCTGAATTGGTCTAATTGTCCATCTACCTTTTCTTTATAAGGTCCAGTCCCCACTATAAAAGCAGGCAGCTGGAATGAGTTCTAAATGCAAAATCATTCTCAATGCTTTCATATTTTCCAAGTCTGTATTGCAGAAACCTCACCTTCTACTTTGTCATGCTCTTTTCCTTCTAGTCATCCCCAAATTGAGTGGTTTGAGATTACAGTATAAGTAAAGCTAAATTGTTACAAATCTGAAAAAAGTAAATATGTGTATACTAAATGTGGGATGAGTAGCAATCTTGTATGGGGAAAAATTATTACCCTTATACTTAGATTTTTGATTGAAGTAATTGGAATACATTTATCTTCATTATTTTAAAATTTATTTTCAAATGACAAGACAAATAAAAATATTTATTATATAAAGCATGATGTTTTGAAATATGTATACATTGTGGAATGGACAAATCAAGCTAATTAACATCGTAATTACCTCACATACTTTTTGTGGTATGCATTTGTCTTTATCATATAGAGAAAAGATCACAGAAGCACCTGTGAGAATAATGTTTATAATTTGAATTTATCTCAAATCTCTGTATTGACTTAACTCCTAAAAATATAGCATATCCATTTTATTTTATATTTTCTTAAATTTATTCCCAATTTTTGTTGGAAAAAAATTGAAGATATATTTTCCTTCATTTTTTTCCTTCAATGTCTTTTCATATTATTGATAAAATTATCATAATATGTGTTTATGCTTTTACAAAATTCATCTGCCTATATTGTCTCATTTTAAAAAGATCCAATATGAACAAGGAAGAGGAGGAGGAGGGGAAGAGAGAAAAAGAAGTGGAAGTGGGAGGGGAGAAAGAAGGTAAGGAGGAGAAGGAAAGGAAGAAAGGAAGAAGAAAGAGAAGGAGAAGGAGAAGGAGGAAAAAGAGAAGTAAAAGAAGAAGAATAAGAGGAGGAGAAAGAAAACAATGACAGCAAAGACTTTTTTTTTTGAGAGAGAGTAAATAATACTTGCAAACAATGAAATCACAAGTTGTCAGCTAAAAACTAGTGAAAACATTACTCCCACAGTCATTGCCCCTGAGAACACACTCTATGTCTGGTGTTTAATAGTCTGGCATTTTAAGTGGTACATTGAAGCCTATAAAATATATTTGAAAGTTTGCTTTGGATTAACTTTACTTTTTTCTATATCTGGATTTGGAAAAGAGAAAAAAGGAGAAGGAGTTGGCTGGAAAAGCAGTATGAGCAAAAGTTGAAACAAATACAGGCAAAGCAAAGCATTTCCTCAGAGAAACCTTGGTCTGGCTTCAGTCACTAGTTCCTATATGCTAAGCCCATCACAAAGCATGTGTGTAAGTTGACTGCACTAGTTAGGGAGTTGTCTTCATTGCTGAAAGCCTCGTCTCACCCTTGAGTCTCACTGATTAGTACATCAAATGACACCAAGATGCCTCAGATGACTGAGGTAAGAGTATCTTGCCCATGCCTCCTACATTCTTATCTCTTACAAATGCTGAGGGAATTTTAGAGAATGATATTTGCAAAGTATTTTAGGCTTTTTAGAAGAAAGTTTGAATCTCTCTAGTAATAAAAACATCACTGTTATAAATCCCAAACATGACACAGGTATAAAAGTTTCAACTTCTAGCAGAATTCGGATTTCAGTGTATTTCAGATCCACCAGATAAAGAAAATACCAGCCCTAGGGGCAACAACCAAATCAAGACAAATGGAAAATATAACCAAAAATAGGATATTATTTAAAATGGGAACAAAATACTTAAAGTTATAAGGATTAAAGAGAAAACAAACTCTCTGTGTGGAAATAAAAGTGTACTTTTATTTTTTAAAAACAAAGGTATTGATTAAAAGGAGAAATTGCATACCCCTGAATGGGACAACCTGATGTCAGATATTCAAATGAATCTGTGAGTTACATATAATTCCAAACAAATTTAAGCTTGATATTTTTTGAGCAATCTAATAAAGTCTTCTAAATGTGTATGAAAGGCAGAAAAGTTGGCAAAGGGGAAATTTGACCTATCAATTGCTAAAATAAATCATGAAATATTAGTAGTAAAAATCATTCATGTACTAGTATAAGGACAGACAAATAGATTTCTGGAACAGAAATAAGAGCTTAGTGAGAAAATCACATTTATATCTAGAGAAATATAACACATATTTTCATGGCATCACAAACCCATGGGGAAAGATGGACTTTTCAGAAAACTATCTCCCCAACTCCCTCACTTTTTCAGGATTAAGACCTAAATGTGAAAGATAATATAAATATCATAGAAGATAATGTAGGATGATGTTAAAAGCAGAAGAAATTGTTTTATATTATTAAAATGAAAGATGTTTGTTCAATGAAGGATATTAGAGACAAAATTAATATACAAGTAATCAATTTGGAGAAGTTATTTGTAATGTCAAAAGTTTATAAGAAACTTACATATGCCATATATAAAAAACTAAAAGTTAAGAGAAAAATAAGAGCCAGATAGACAAATGTGCAAAAGATATAAACAGGTCATTCACAAAAGAGAAAGGCTAGCAAGTAAAAGACGGGATAATTAAATTCATCAGTAATTAGATTTACTAACTTTTCTGTTCCAGAGAATGCTAAGCATTGGTGGGGCTGCAGGAGTATGGAAACCATCATTTACTGTTGGTGGGCTACAGCCTGAGAAAGTCCTTCTGGAAACTCCTCTAGCCAGAATGAATCAAATGCCATGAAGTATGCCTTAGGAAGTAACAACCCACCTCCTAGATATATATCAAAGAGAAAAAGCAGACAAATGTATGCGAGGAGTTTTAAATGTGGCATATTTTGAGACAGTGGGAAGTTGGAGGCAATCAAGTTATCCAGTTGGAGGACTGGATAAGTAAACATGGTAGATTCACCCTTTGGAATATTATGGAGTACTTAGAAGCAACCAACTAAATTATATACAGCAACATACGTCTTAAAAATCAGTACTGAATCAAGGAAATAAAAATAAGATTTAGAACATACTTACATTTGTGTATGCATTTAAATGCATATAGTTTATATTTTATAAGAATATATATAAATGAAAGAATACAATATGAAACATGCTTGAATGACTGACTGTTGATGAGGTAGGAGATGGGAGCAAGGATTGGGGACATTAGGGAACAGGAAATGAAGGAAAGAAGGGAGAGAAGAAGCTGGAGGGAGACAGGGAAAAACAGGCAGGGACCTTGCACAGACCAGGACGGCCATATGCATGATTTCTTCAACTCTCTCTAGGAAAGTCCAAATCGACACAACACAAAAAACAAAGAACAGCCCTCAAGACATGCCAAGATCTTGGGTATTGGCCTTTGTTCCTTCCCTTAGGCTATTCTTAGCCGTTCTCCCCTAAGTTTACTCCAATCCTCCAGAAGCTCAACCAACCTTCTAACTGATGACAGGGAGGAAAGGACCTTACATTTCACACATGCTCTCCTTTAATCCTGCCTTTGCAAAAACGGTTCTCCAGGCCACTTCTTATCCACCCTCCTCCTTTATTTAGGGGAGAAATGAGTCAGATGGAGCAGAAGGGTACAACAAACTGGATGCTTTAGACCATGTGTGTTTTCCCCTGGCAAAGTGGTCATGGAGCCAGCCCTGGCTGATCCCAGAGGGAGCATGGTTCTAGGGGAGGAAAGCACTTTGATGCTCCATATTCTGCCATAGTAAACACTTCACGTCACCCTTTTATGTTGGTTATGATGAAAAACAGTATACTCTTGTAGAAACAAAGGGAAATGTTGCCACTTGGAGGGTCATCCAAAATGCTGTTTGGAAAGTAAACCTCACAAGCACTTTCTCAGATGAGGTTTATTTACAGCTCTGCAGCTATCAATAACAAAGACAATTAAATTAGCTAGGTCACAAACCCATTTGAACTGAAGGACTCTATTACAACATTAAAGTTTTGGGAGAGCGTCCCACACCAGACTTTCTTGCTTGAAATTGATGGAGAGGCTTTTGGGGTTTGTTAAAATTCAAAAAGGATTAATAGCTTTATGTTGTATAATATTACTGAGACAGAGTGCACAGAGTTTAAAATACTTCCCCTATGTAAATGAAGGTGGGTTTCATGTTTTATTTTAGATATTGTGGTTTTTTACAGAATCAATAGAAAAGTACTTGGGAGTGAGGGAAGTAACTGTACTCAGAGAAGCATATCTGACTGCTCCATGATGGTATGTAATTTGTTCCATCAAAGCCAGAACAGTCAATAACTCAAGATGTGACTTTAGCTGCGTCTCAGAATAAACACTGCGTTTCTTCATTAACTGATCAAATACAGAGTTCAAATGGAACAGCAGTGTTCTTTTGTGTGGGGAAAAATAATGGATTGCAGTAAATATTTCAGGGTTTTAGAGGCCACTCTAAGCACAGAGGTTAGCAAGACATTTTCTTTGTCAACCTCAGATCACACTGGCATGATCACAATGGAGCCTGCGTTTCATTATGCTTCTTTTCTGACTCAAAAACAAAAGAAAGAAAGAAAAAGAAAGAAAGAAAATGTGTCCCACAGGTCCAGTAGCCCTCAATGTGCTTAAAAAGTGCATTCTAGCCAGGAGTTCTGCTTCTCTGAGGTTGGTGGTCTGGCACCTTTCCCACTGATTTTTTTTCTCGCCTCCCTCCCTCCCTCTCTCCCTCTCTTCCTCTCTCTTGCCCTTCTTCCCTCTCTCCCTTTCTTCCTTTCTTTCATCCTTCCTTCTTCATCTCTCTCAACCCCTTTTTCTTTCTTTCTTTCTTCTTTCTCTCAATTAATATAACTGATTTTAATCAGCATTTTCTTTTAGTCATGGTTTAAATGCCCAATAAATTAATCAAACATTTACCTCCAACCCAGACCTCTCACCTTGATGTTAAAGTAGTATTCCACATACCTCTTGGACTCTCTACTCAGATATCTGACATTCAGCAATTCCAATATGGGTTGTATTCTCAGTCTCTTCAATATTTCCCTCTCTTCTATTCGCTATCATTTATTTTCTCTCCACCCAGCATCCCAATCTGCAACTGTGGGTAATCACCTGGGCCTTTCACATTTCTTCACAGTCTTTCACAAGCAGGCCATCTCCACACTCAGCACATAAAATTCGGGAGCCTTCACCACTCTGAGACCTCTGTCAAGTGACATAAAATCCCTAGCTTTGTTTTTCTCATCTGTAAAATAGTCATCAGCATGATGCCTACCTCAAGGGGTTTTTAGGAATAAAATAAGATACCCCAAGTGAGGTACATCTCACAGTGCCTTGCCTGTAGTAATGATCTATGAATGTGAGCTAATTTTATTTTTTTGTTGTTTCTTAAATGTTTCATCCACTCTGTTCCTGTGTCCTCTCTGATACCTGGTTTTGATAATCTCTCAGCAAAATGTGGCTTCCTATCTGGCCTCTGCCCACTAGACAAATTCTCATCTTATCATTCACAGTCTGGCTGCCAGTATTATCTTTCTAAAAGTCTAATATGGCCATGCAATTCCATGGCTTTAAAATATTAGTTGTATTAGCATACTTTAGACTAAAGTGCAGACTTTTTATAAGAGCATGCGAGACACTTCACACTAGCCCCAATTATTATCTGGCTCATCTCCCACTTCTTCCCTAATTAACTCTCAGCTCCAGACACAGAGGATCTAGTCCCATGAACAGGTCATGCTCTTTGGTGCTTCCCTGTTGTTATACCTCCTTTTCTTCTTCCTCTTCCTGAAATGCTCTCCCTCCCATTCCCATATAACAATCTTCATAATCCAGCTCCATCATTGCCTCTGCCTTATGAAGGCTTTTTCAGCTTGTAGCAGGGTTAGCCACATCCTTTTCCATGATCCTAAAGCACTTTGCTCTTGCCATGATAGCACTAAGCATACTGTGTTGTAATGATTTGTTTCAAAGTGGTTGTAAAAGCATGTTTGTATAAGACAGGAAAGAAGGCATTTGTTCTCTAATTTAATGATCCTTTTTTCCTGACATAGTGTCTCACATAGGCACGTTCTGCCTCTTAGGATCTTTTATTTCTGTTTTTCTCAGTGGTATTTAAAGTTTCCCCCCATGATTCCCACCAGAAATTCTAGTAGGTATGCTGGGTACGGTGATGTTCCTGCAGTCACTTGTCACTTGCACTCCATGCCCCACCTTTTCACCAATCATATTATAACTAGGTAAATTCTAGCCTTCATTTGTAGCACTCAAAGTAAGACTATTCACTCACAGTCAAGGCAATTTTTAAAAGCAAATAAAGTTAAAAAAATGTAACTTAGAAATTCTTTTATTATTCTCAGAGATTGAAATAGTTAACTATCACCCTTTAATAGGAATAGGGTTTATTATCCTATGTTACTTTAAACTTTCCAAAGCATTTCTGTACATATTTCATCTTCTCAACAATTCTCTGTGGTATACAGGGCAAATATTATTATCTGTACTTTACTGATGAAGAAATTGAGGCTTAGAGAGGTTAAATGATTTTTCAAGGTTACAGAGCTAGTGAATAGCAAATCCAAGAAACCACATTATCTGATTTATAATGTACTATTCTTTCTGTATGTTTTTTCTCATAATTCCACTTATATATTTCTTCTGCTGTATGTCATGCTATCATTAGGGCATTCACAAAAATTGCATGTATTAAAGATTTTATTTAAAATTTCAGAGAGCCTTTTAAGCAATATTTATATATTTTATCATTAGGGTTCTATTTCATGACAATAAAAATATATGCTCATTATTACAAATTTGGAAACAAAAGTCCTAACAAAAATTAAAGCATAATTCAACTACCTAGTAATAAAAACTATTTATATTTTGATGACTTTCCTTCCAGTCTTATTTCCATGCTTGATTTTTGTTTGTTTATTTTACATTATTATGGTTTTACTTGCATTCAATATATTATTCTCTTTCCTTGCATGTTTTGAGAAACAGGATTACCAACCATTAATGTGTTAAGAGTATTCTATTTCATGACTCCATCAGAATTTATTTTTGGTCATTTCCCATAATTTTTAGTTATCCTTAATTACTTTATTCTTGTTAACACTGAATACCATATCCCCAGATGAAGACTGAAAATTAAATATACTTTTATTTATTTATAATCTATGGGTCTGCATGACAAAATCCAAACTTGCAGTCACTAGAAATGATTGGTACTCTATAGAGGTCAAAGCATTTTGAATAAGGGGTATCACATCATCCCAGACAAGGCAAGTTAAAGCGAACATTAAACCTTTACTTTGAACCATTTTGAGAAACTAGTCGTATGCATCAGTAGGCCATGCTGTAACCATGGGGTTCTGGCAGGACCTGGAAGATATCATTCATATTTCAGTTCAGATTTCCCAGACTCAGCTTCAAAAATGGCATGTGTCCCATCTAAGAATCCCCAGATCCTTCATTTTGGCTTTCTGAATACGAATTAAAGCTGTTAAAGTTAATTGCCTTCTTCCCTCTTGTGAGTCTTCCAAGGATAGAGACATAGTATCAGTATTCCAATGCCTCTTAACAGCACCATGGAAGATAACAGACAGTTGGTCAAAGGGTATAAGACTGGAAGAAACTATAGAGGAGGACATCTAGATCAAAGAAGTAAAAGTATATGGATCTGCAGTTAGACTGTTTGGGTTTGAATCTTAGGTTTTTCAGTTACCAGCTATTTGACTTGAGATAAATTCCTTAATCTCCCTGTGCCTCAGTCTAATCTATAAATTGTTGATAGCAGTAGTACCTACTCCGTAGGACTGTTGTGATAATTCAATGTGGAAATCTATGTAAAGCACTTAGAATGGTGCCAGACCCATACTAAGTCCTGAATAAATATTATTACTTTTATCATTCATTTTATGAAAGCAGGTACTGAATCCCAGGGTTAGTAACCCAGGTTCAACCATTTCTCTATTAAACTAGACTTAAAATAAATGTATTGTCCATGCATGTTATGGACATTCTCGGCTTAGACTGGGAGAAAATCATTGTACTATGGCTTGGCAAATTTTGCTTTAGATATTTTAAACCCGATATCTTCAAATTGAACTCTTCTCTGAATTTTTACACCCTTGTGTATTGCAGAGGAAATTGAATCAATAAATTTCTGATTCACTTACCCTTAACTCATCAAACCTTCATTAGAGTTATTTGACATCTGGGGAAGCCCTACGTGTTTCTGTATGTGGAGGTGTGCATGTCTTCTCCTTCTAAACCAGTAAATCTTTTCCAGCCAGCCATAAACAGCAATCAAGTGTCAAAAGACAGAAGAAACAACTCAAAACTCAACCTGGTTGAAAATCAAGGGAGCCTGTTTTGGGCATTCCACATACCCTTGGTCTGACAACAACCTTTGATTTTAATCAATAAGCATTTCCATCCCAGGATGCATGCACTTTCTCCTAAATAGTATTTACTGAGGTCTACTATGCATCAGGTATCACTCCATCACAAAGGGAAACATGAGCAGCATTTTTCTGTTTTAAATTGGTTGTCTGTGGACATCATCTGAGTTGCCACTGAGGTTCTTCTGGCTGGGAAATGAGCACTTTCATAGGGTGTTAGAGATAGAAGAGTTTTTCCGCAACCTGGTTTTGATTTCATGGTCTTTCACTGCAGTTTCTCCAGTTAATTTTTTTTTTTTTTCCGCTAGTTTTGATCTTGCCAATCACACATCAATTTGGATTCCATATTTTAGTCATCCACTAGATTTTCCATTTGGGTTTGATCTGCTTTATACCACTGGTTGTGATACCACTGGTACTTGCTTTATACCCCTGGTTCAAAACTGGTACTACTCAGGGATTTTACTTCTCATTTCTCAAGTTCTAACATACACTACTGCCAGCAGAGATACTCCTAGACATAGTACCCAGACCTCTGCAACAGAGACTAGAAAGAAATAATAGCAAGTATTTTAGGCAGAGAAGCAAGAGAGAAATGAAATGGAAGGATCATCTGGTATCCCAGAGGAAAATAAGCAGGGAAGAACTGGTGGTTAGTGCTTCACTTGAGTCTAAAGTACCTGCAATTCCAAGAATGTCATCAGAATTTAGAGATACATTATTTTTCTGTGGCTGTGAGCAGACTAGTTTACCCCCAGAGTGATGCAGCCCAAGAAATACCAATGTTTTTCATAGATATGCACCTGGGAATCTTTTATATTCATTTGAAACTTTATTTAGCTTTCCTAAATCTCAGTTTCTTCAACTGTGAAATTAGGATCTAACTCATAGGACTTTTGTGAGAATTAAATGATTTTTGCACATAATTCATTTAGAACTTGTTAAATATTCAATTAATGTTAGCTACTAATATTATATTTTGTTTGCCTTAGAGTAATAAGATGCCTAAATGAATCCCAAACAACAAAGGAGACTCTGGGCAGGAGGGAATGCAGTCAAAAGAGTTGTCTACTATATGTGTACAGAGAGGAATTTGTTCCTTGTGTCTTTATTTCTTAAGCTGTGGAGATAGATAAAACATGGCCATAGTTGACTTTTAAGCAGGCGAAAAGATAAACAAACATATAAATAAATAAATGAACTAAATTAAAATGCTGGACCAAACCAGGGAGCCTGATTAGTAGCAGCATACAGGCTGATGTCAGCCTTTCAACCTGCATGCTGCTAGAAACGCATCTCTGCTTGCAGTGAATTAGAACATCAAGAAACAGGCAGAACTCAAACAGGCAGTGCCTGGTGGAACAGTGCTGAAAACCTAACATAAATAAATAAGAATGTCTCCCTTTAAAGACTTTGAAATTAGTACCACAATATGCCAAGAAAGATAGAAATTCAGTCTCTGCTCGTTCTGGATGCAAATATCATCTCACTGTGACAAGAAGGGCTCTCTTTAATTTGGGAGGGGGACAGGGACTGTCATCTGGGGTTTTAGATTCTTAGGCAACTTATTTCTTTTGAAAAGGTGAAAATTCTAATCAACATTTTGGTAGTATATTGGAGATAACAGGCCAGCCACTGACTAACTGAATTATGGATTTTAAATAACTAGAACTGTGTTATAGGGTTGCAGTAGAGATCAAAGAAAAAAAAGAAAAAGAAGAAGAAAAGAAAAAAGAGAAAACAAGCTGCAAATTTGGTGCAGGACATGGTAGGAGAAACACAGGCATTTGAGCCCTTTTACTGTGAAAATTTTGGGGTTCTTCTGCAGGAACATTTATTTTGTTTCTGAATATGCTGATGTATACAGCATATATGCACATATATTTACCCAATATATGTATGTGAATATTTACAAATAACACATGTAAAATAGTTTCTTATTTATCAAAGTAATAAGACATTCATTATTAAAAGTACAGAACGGTGGAACAAAAAACAAATTGGAAAGAGTAGAAGCAAAAACCTTTTTTAGTCAGCATTTAGCATCAGATGAGCAAAGTGCTCTAGCTAGTTTCAGCAGGAATCCATGCAACATAAGGAATTAGGTGTTCACAGAAACCTTGGATAGCTTAAAGGAACAGGCTTAAGGCTGAATTTCCAGAATCAGCTTCCAGAATAACACTATGGAATTGGCCAACAGAATAGCAAATATCTCTGTCACCATTAAGAGTCTAAAAGCTGATCCAGAAGCCAAAGAGTTTGAAATCTCCCACCATCTCTTGCCTCTGGGACCAGTCTACCTCTGCTATAATCTGCTATAATAAATCTGCCACAAATGCCTGAATTCTGCCCTGCAGGTCAACTCCTGGGCTATCCTGCATCCTGCTTCCTTAGAAAACCAAACATCTCCATGACTGTGCTTGCTACAGAAAGAGCAGAAGCAACAGAAGATCAGCCTTATGGGAGTCATTTCTGACTAATAAATCTCATGCATGTGTTTCTGATTAGCCGGTCTTGAGTCAGACAGATCCAGACCTTCAGGTGCAAGGGAGTCTGGGAAATCCTCTAGACTAGCCACACAAGAAGTCACATTAGAAAAATTTTGGAATGGACATGGAAAGAAGCAATCCCCTGGAAGTGCCACAGTACCATTCCAGACAGAGGAAACGGTAAGAACAAAGACAATCAGGAAGTTACATACCATGCTCAGTAACAAAAGAACTTCTTGGCTGGCTTGAATATCCAGTGGTTATTGGGGAATTGTGGGATGAGTTACTATGTAGAGGTTTGATGAGATTATGAGAAAAACTTTATGACCTACTAAGGACTTTAGATTTTATCTAGAAGGCTGACAGCTACCAAACTTCAAACATCTATATACCACTGGCACAAATGTTGTCACCACTATAAACTATTATTTACATACTTGATTTTTTTTTCTCATAGTACTTTTAATTGGACTTGAGCAATAACATGTTGCTCATTCTCAGCAATGTCTGTGAAATCAAAGATTTGATGTGCTAGCTATATTTTTTCCTAATACAAATTATAATATATGGAAAACTTTTTAAATTAAAAAAATGTGCATATCACCAAAATCATATTCTGTGTCACCAAAAGTTATTAGGATCATAGTCTGGGAAATACAGTTTTAGACAATGAGAACCACCAAAAGCATTATGAGCAAGGAAGTGGCCAAATCAGATAAGTAGTTTAGAAAAATAACTGACAATGAATAGGTTGAATGAGAAACTGTACAGGCATGAGTCTAGGTCAAAGTGGAATATTGTTTGAACTGGGGCAATGTCCACAAAAATGAAATGGAAAGAATAGTTGAGATTTTAGAGCTAGCGTTCAAGGGACTTGGTGACTGACAAATCTAGAAATTCAGTATTAGGAGGAGTTTATACTGACTATAAAGTGTTAGCTTAGCTGACTGCTGCCTGATGAATGCTGTTTTAGTAAGTGGAAATAGTGAACATGAAACTATTTGATTTTTACAATATGTACAAGAGAACTCCAGTTGGACATGTTGAGTTTTGAAGTACATTTGAGATATCAACTAGAAACAAGTTTCTTGATAGTTACAAATGTGTGTTTGGAATTCAGAAAAGCAGTCTGGGGTGGAGTTAAGTTTGTGGAGTCATTGGCCTATTTGTAGTTGATTAGTTAGAGTCATGGAGGTGGACGTAGGCCTTAAGGAGAGAGAAGCATGTGGGGTTTAGGAGTAGGGTAGAAGAAGAATCAGCAAAAGAGACTAAAGAAGGACTTGGAGAGCAGTCCTTGTAAGCCATTGAAGAATGAGATTTCAAAGAGAGGAAACCACTGACAAAGTTTAATGTCAAAAAGGTGAGACTGAAACTAGACCACTGGATTTAGCCATGAGAATATTAGTGTTCTGTAATTAAGCAGTTTGCACAGAGTTGTCCAAAGCAGACGTTGTATTGCACTGAACTGAATAGCAATTCAGATGTAAACAAATGGAGATGGTGGTTCTCAACCGGGAATGGTTTTGCCCTCCAGGGAACATTCGGCAATATCTAGAGGCATTTTAGATTGTCACAACTGGGGAAGTGCTACTGACATCTAGTAGGGAGAGACTACACATGCTGCTAAACATTATACAAGACATAAGACAGCTCCCAAAGCAAAACATTATCTGGCCCAAAATGTGAATAGTGCCAATATTGAGAAATCTTACTTTAGACAAAGACTTCAAAAATCTAACTATGAAGAGGAGAAAAGAAAGAGGATGGTGGCTTGCGATGGAGGAAAAATTGCACGCTTTTGTGAAGAGGATATTTGAGCATAAGAAAAAGAGGAAGGATAAGGTAGGGAGAAAGAAAAAAATTAACAAGGATAGTTCGCCAAGTAATGTTTCATGGAGACTAAAGAGAGTATTATATTCCAGAGCATAATTGAGGGATAAAACTTGGACAGCAAAAAGGATTTCTACCACTCTCCTACCTCATCTAAAATAGGAAGAAAGACAAACAACAAGCAAAAATATGGATATGGATAAGAGCATATAAGGAAGTATTAGGGGAATTTATGCCTGGGAAGTAAGAGGCTAAGTTATCTTGCAGAAGGGTGAAAATATAGAAAATGATCAATAAAATAGACCTTATGGAGGGTAGTAAAATTGAAGCACTAAAAGATTGGGATTGGAAAAGAGAGGTATGTAAATAATTGTTAAACATCACTAAAGAACAGGTTAAATATCAAAATTATAAATTTGGGGGGAAAATTGACTTAAATGGTAATATGATTTTATCAGGTAACACTCAGTAACCCAAGAACAGATCAGAGAACAGACATTTATGATTGCCAGAATAAAGGAGTGTTTACCAGAAGACTCTGGTAAACACATGGATTAAAATATGTTTGGAAAAATTGTCCTTGCCATAAGTCACATCTTAAAAGTAGTTATGTACTCCCAAATATCTAGACTCTTAAAAAGACTGTTGATTAATTTAAAATAATGCTGTAGGTTCAGTATAATAATATCCCTTGCTAATTACTTTTTATCAAGATACTTCTATCCCCTTTTCTTTTTGTATCTGCGTAGATGCTAAATAAACCAGAGGTAGTTGGATGACGAAGCTGATGATCTAAACTGAATTTAGAGTTAAAAGGTCCTTTCACTTATTACTTATCTTTGGTTCTGCATTCCCTTTATTGTATTTTAGTTTTGCAAAGTCAGAGCCTCAGATTTTCTTTTTATTTCTACTCTCTTCAATGTGTTATAATTCCATGTGCCCGATTTGCTCATTTCATTCCCAGTGCTTTGTTTGTGCTTTGTCCAGAGTCCCTAAGCTCTTTTTGGCTCTGGGCTTTACACTGCACAACCTATTAATGATATCAGATCATTGTGTGGTGAGTGCTACATCCCTAAGATATTTACAAAAACAGCAAGCAAATTCTCTGTTGTAATTAGGTCAAATAATTCTAGAAAATTTCTTTTGTTGACTGATTGTATAGACTCATCATAGCTTTTTTGTGCTATTTTTTTCTGGCACAAAGATAATTACTTCTATTACCATCCTCAAATAACAATGCTTTTCTTCTCCAGTCTTTGTCTGGAGCTGTCCATTAGCTCACTGACACCAGAGTTTCTAAAACGTTGTTTTTGTCCATTATTTATTTATCCCAGAAATTGCAGCTGAGTTGCAAGCATCTGGTTTTCAGCACAGGTCAGCTATTTTCTAATCCAGATCCCTTATCTTTTCAGTTAAGCATGTTGGACGTTTGGATACATTCTAGATTGTGTACAGAGGAGCCAATTTGCAGGCAGAAGTCCATAAATTCGTTGGGAAATCATCTTTGTTTTTTAATCACTGATTTATGTTGATTTAGTTACTCAATAATCTACTCCTCTTCAGTTTTCTCAAACTACAACTAGGTATCCACTAGTTTTATTCAAATGTTTATGCTCGCCGTATTATTACAGACCAAAGATTAGTAAATACACCCTTTGAATTTTCTTAAACCAAGGACCAGTTATTTCTACAAGCTCAATTATAGGACAGTTATATAACAATTCCAATTCTAAAGTTCAATCAAGTAAGTCCCTTGGTCTATCTAGCCAGTGTAGTCAATAATCAATGCATTTTAGCTACCATGTAGATAGACTTCCTCTAATCAGGATTATGAAATTATTCAAGAGCTGTTGTACACAAACTAAAATGTGCATTTCTTAGTGAACTGATCTGGGATTACATTTATTCTTTGAAGTCACAGAAAATTTAGCATCTAGCTGGTCTTAAAATATCTTTTGAGGTTTACCTGTCTCGTTGTCCATTTGCTCTTGTTTGTCTACCAAATAAATCCTCACTCACACTTATGATAACAGTATCAGTAACTATTCTTGGATATGTACCCTGTTCTACTCAGACCATAAGATTTTCACATCACTCCACTCCAGAATTTAGTCCTAATACATTTAAGTCAATCCTAACATTGCTACCACTCGCTACAAGGTGACTGGAATGAGCAGTTAATCTAACCAGACCAATAAAGTGCAAAGAGATATTTGCTTGGTTCTTTTGGGAAGGTTTTTTCTGCTTTATTTTTTGGTATTTAATAATAAAGAAGCTTCATTTCTGTTGTATTGAATGAGGAAGTATAGTGGTTAGGAGCAGAAACTTTGAGACAAAAAGTACCGGAGCTTAAATCATGATTACTCTGTATGATCTTAAGCAAATTATTTAATTTCTCTGGCCCTCAATGTTATTAATATAATATGCAAAATAGGGATAATAATAATTCTTACCCATGGGATTTGTTTGGAGTATTAATAATTAATACTTATTAATCACTGAAAACAGCACCTGGCACACTGTGAGGACTATTAAAAATAAATAAATATACTTCTAGGAAGCTGCTAGCAGTCATCTTAAGAGCATGCACTCTTAGGAAGGTGCACAAATTATGGAAGGGAGAGAGAAGCGAGAGAAAGTTGGGACTTCAGTGATACCATTAACCCTTCTGAAGCCTACCTGGCTGTTCCAGTTATGTGAGTCATAAGTTACAATCTTATTGACTAAGCCAGTTTGAGTTGAACTTTGTTATTTATAGTCTAAAAATCCCTGACAAACAAGTGAAATATCACCAACTTTAATAAACACTATAAAACATCTATTGCCTTTAGATATAAAGATAAATAAAGCACAGACACGCTCTTAAATTCAACACACATTTATTGAATTCCTATTATATATAAGACAAAATGCAGTCATTCAGAGCATCTCTCAGAGCCCTAGATAGGAGGCTAAGCATTTACATAAATAATTATAATGGAAGATGGAAGAGTTTAAGCTCTCTAAAGCAAACATAGATGAATTGCCCTGGAAATTTAGAGACGTCATGTGTAGATTGGGTTATTCAGTAAGTCTCGAGGGAATGCCATTTCTAAGACTCAAAATAATAGAACCTAGCCTAAATTGTTGTTTATGTATTCATCGATTCAAGTGGTCATTGAGTACCTATTTTGTACAAGAAACTCACACAAGAAGCTGGAGCTGAAATGTTGAGGAAAATTAAACACTATTCCTGCTGTCATAGTGCGTCAGTGGAGGAAAATGTTATGAATCAAAGAATCACACAATAATAGTACAAATAAAACCATGATAAGTGCTATAAAGAAAAATTTCAAAGAGCCCCAAAATTATGAGATAAAGAAGTATGAAGCCTGCAAACAGATTATCCACTTTTTCTAGATGAGGAAAGATCAAATCAAAGAGAATGACTTACTCAAGATCTCTCAACTAGTTAGAGTTGAAACTGAAATCCAGTACCCTTGAATTCTTACCTACTTCTTTCTTCATTACAACAAATATCATGCTTTTAGGTGAAGTTATTCATTTTGGTTTGGAATGATCCTAAGCCAATCAAAGATCCTAGTAGAGATTTTATTCCCAAAATATACAACATCTCTCTCTCATGACCAATTAAAATAAATGCTTTAAAAATTATTTTAGTAAGAGTCTTCTTGCAGTAAGGTGGGAATGTCATTCACTAGAATAAGGAGGAGAAAATCTGTAATACATTTTTAGTACTAAATTAATGTCATTCCCAATTATGCTGGCCAGATTCTTTGCCTTTCCTTGACAGACTGACAAAGAATGAAAACCAACCCAAATTATGCCTAGTAGAGGTCACTTGTGCCTTAACCGGACTATTTGGTTGAAGTGTTGACATGTAGTAATTTTGTAGAAACAAATGATCATTATGGAGAGTATGATAGTCAACACAAATAGCATGCAATTAGCATGTGTCACCACTGGCTTCTGGTAGAGACATCTTAATAGACAATATGTAATAAAGGTTGGTGTATTGAGACCAGTTTAGTTAATTAGTCCCTTGTTCCTTAGAGACCACAGTAAGCTTTTTTCTCTTCTTTTCAACAGATACTACTGTTCTCCATGGGGACAGTCAGTGTCCCCTGTATTGTCTTTAGCATCTCACTTCCATGAGGCAAGCTCTAAAAATGTCTTTATAGTTTTACCACCTTTGCAAAATATATTTGTTTTTTATTGCATTTTTCATGCTCAAGGTATCCCAAAGCAATTTACTATAATGAGTTTCAAATCTGGATTGACGGTGGCTCGGCAGGCAATCATGTTAGCCATTATGCATTCAAGGCTAGCTTATACCCAGCCCTGAAATTAAAATCCAACTTGTCACAAGAGACAATATCTCCTGGGAAACTTAGGTAATTCTCCTTTTATTTTCCTCTCTCTCTCTCTCTCTCTCTCTCTCTCTCTCTCTCTATCTCTATCCCCCACCACCTCCTAACTCACCTGCCGAGCACTGACAGTTATAAGATGGATATAAAAGGATATGATATTTATCCCTCTCACAGGGACATTTGATGATTGAAAAGTAAATTTGGAAAGTGCTTAAAGAATATTGGGGAAAATATCAATAGAAAGAACCAGATGAATGCAGCTTACATTGGATCTGCTGTGTCAATGCTACCAATGCCTGCATTGCTGGGCTTGCTCCAAGAGATTTACAGACTTGATGTTGCCTCCCTCAAACACTCTATGCCCTGGGTTAATAAGCACTCTCTAAATCCCCCTTCATCATCTTTTACAATATGCATTGTATTTACCTTTTTACTTATCTATATTTCTCATTAGATGGCAAACTCTGTAAAGGCAGCAACCTTGTCTAACTTGCTCATTATTGAACTCACAGTACTTACTATGTTGCCTGACCTAAGGTAGCTGCTAGATGGATTATTAGTGAGAAGGAAGAAGAAGGAAAAGATGAAAGACAAAAGAAGGAGGCAAAAGTGGAAGAGAAGGAAGGAGAAGAAGCAAAGAGATACAGGTAAAATGGGATAGTTTTATGCACACATTGGAGTAAGATATGATTAGTCTTATTCAGTGTAGACAATCTGGAATATTCAGGTTTTAGAGGATGACACATTTTTATGGTTTACTTTCTTAGTCTGTTTAGGCTGCTATAACCAAACACCATTGACTTATAAAGAACAAAAATTTATTTCTCACAGTTCTGAAAGCTGTTGAGTCCAAGATCCGGATGCCAGTAGACTCAGTATCTGGTGAGGGCCTGCTTTCTTGTTCATAGGCGGATTTTCTTCTCACTGTGATCTCACATGGGGGAAGGGGTAAGAGCGCCATCAAGGGTCTCTTTTATTCAGGGTACTAATCTCATTCATAAGGGCTCCACTCTCATTACCTAATCACCTCCCAGAAATCTCACCTCCAAATGCAATAATATTGAGGATTAGGTTTCAACATATGAATTTAGGAAGAGGGGACATTCTGTCTGTAGTATTTACCTTATTCCTAAGGCAGGAATCTCTTCTATCACAACTCTAATGAAAAATAATTCAGCCTTTGTCCAAATTTCACAAACTTCCCAAAGTAGCCCTTAATATCTTTGAAAATTCTTTATTGTTGGAACATGTATCTCCAAAACTACACAACCGATCTTCTGCAACTTATATGCATTTGCCTCCTTTTGTACATAAATCATTCATCAGAGTAACTTAACTTCTTTTTGTACATGACAGCCTTTGGGTATTTGAAAGGTCTTCCTAGATCTGTCTTCATCATTGGCTTGGTCATTGTCTTTTGGGCATCCTCTGGTTTCTCTTGAATATAATGACACCTGTCATTATAAAGAATGCTGTACCCTCACCCTAGAGAGCATATGGCACTATCCTCTGTTCTAATCAGGCCCCTCTACTTGTATTTATGCAGCATCTCTTCTTCAGCTCCTTCCAAACTTGTAGTCCTCTAAAACTTCAGATTATTTTTACATTAGTTTTTGAAAAGCCATGAATCCTACATTTTTATTTGCAGCAGAGCATATTTTTGTTTTTGTTTCCATTTTGTATTTATTATTTTTTAAAAAAAGTAGAAAATTTACCTTGATATACTTTTATTTTACCTTGCTCATTTGAGTTTATCATTTGTGATTATTGATTTTTTTAAAAAATATGGTGATTTGGTCTTTTGTTCATTGAGGATACCAACCAATATAAATTAGTCTTAGAAAAAGACAGGATATAGCCGGGTGCGGTGGCTCATGCCTGTAATCCCAGCACTTTGGGAGGCCAAGGTGGGCGGATCACAAGGTCAAGAAATCGAGACCATCCTGGCCAACATGGTGAAACCCTGTCTCTACTAAAAAATGCAAAAATTAGCTGTGCCTGTAGTCCCAGCTACTCAGAAGGCCGAGGCAGGAGAATCACTTGAACCAGAAGGCAGAGGTTGCAGTGAGCCAAGATCACGCCACTGCCCTCCAGCCTGGAGACAGAGCGAGACTCCGTCTCAAAAAATGAAAGAAAGAGAAAGAAAGAAAGAGAGAAAGAGAGAAAGAGAGAAGGAAAGAAGGAAGGAAGGAAGGAAGGAAGGAAGGAAGGAAGGAAGGAAGGAAGGAAGGAAGGAAGGAAGGAAGGAAGGAAGGAAAGAAAGAAAGGATATAAAATAATCAAAATGCTAGACTTTGAAGATAACAGCATTGAATAAGATAGTGTCTGCCATAAGAAAAAAATTGTCGACTACCAGACCCCCCCCCCAAAAAAACCTCATAAATGTAATCAAAATATGGGGCTATATGTGAGTACAAAAATAGAGACATGCCCAGACACTAAGAAAGTACAGAGAAAATAAATATAAATCAACTATGGGTGGAAGAAGACAAGGCTTCCTAGAGGAAGTGAGAATTTTGAAAGACCTATAGGAATTAACTAGAAGAAAAAAAAAGGACAAGGATATTTGAGGTCAAATATGACATAAGAAATAGATTGGATGCATGAGAGCAAAAGAATTATTCTCTTGTCTGTTGTATTACCTGTCCCTTTCATCCTGGTCTCCGTAGCAACTTTGAAAAACATGCACTCTGTGATGGTTCATTTTAGTTGTTAATTTGATTGGGTTAACGGATATCCAGATAGCTAGGAAACATTATTTCTGAGTATGTCTGTGAGGGTGTTTCCAGAAGAGTTTAGTATTTTAATCAGTAGACTAAGATGATTACCCTCACCAATGTGGGAGGGCATTATCCAGTCCGTTGTGAACCCAAATAGAGCAAATGGGTAGAAGAAGAGCAAATTTACTGTCTCTTCTGGAACTGTGACATCCATCTTCTCCTGACTACAACATCAGAATTCCAGGTTCTCTGGCCTGTGGACTCCAGGACTTGTACCAGCAGTCCCTCCTCCCCCATCCTCCAGTTGTCAGGCCTTCCGCTTCAGATTGGGAGTCACACCATTGATTCCCCTGGCTTCTCAAGCCTTCAGACTCCAGCTGAATTACACCACCAGCTTCCCTGCTTTTCCAATTTGCAGACATTTTTGTGGGATGTTTCAGCCTCTGTAATTATATCGGGCAATTCGCATAATAAACCCTCTCTTATATATCCCTATATAGCCTGTAGGTTCTGTTCTCTGGAGAGCCCTGATTAATATATACTTATCATTCAAGTTATTGATGAAATATTTAATATTTGCCTATGTTGTTTTAATGCTTTTGCATGTCATGATATGGTAAGAAAATGATGTATATGGGACAAATTGACATTCAAACATTTAATAACCTATATTTTGACACGCTATCATCCCAAACTCTCTTAGTCAGTATTGAAAATTTTAGCAGAACAGAAAACATGAAATGTGTTTACTCTCCTGATATTCTTGAAGCTGGCAAAATTAAAGAAGAGTTGTCCTGGCCATTTTAACCTTCCAGACCCCAGGTCATCTATTTTTCTAGTGGGTGAGAGAAGAATTGCAGCCGGCCAGAGGTTATCACCAAGAGACCAGTAAGTCTAAAACTCGTGGTGCTGTCAGATTGCCTGACCCATTTTAATGGGCAAACCAATGACTTTTCAGAGTTTTGACCTATGTTACTTAGAGTAACACCAGCTCTAATGAAAACAACACAAAATAAAATTTCAGTGTCTCTATATAACAGAAATTACCTCACATAACAATCTGATAACAGTTCCGGGTCAACGTGTAGTTCTTTACCTAGTGACTCAAATGCCCAGGTCCCATTCATATTCTGGTTCCATTCATAGTGATTATATGGTTTCCAAGTTCTTCATACTCATGTTCACCAACTGGTGGAAACAGAAAGAAAACATGAAGAAAACCCCGTCTCTAGTAAAAAAATACAAAAAACTAGCCGGGCGAGGTGGCGAGGGTCTGTAGTCCCAGCTACTCGGGAGGCTGAGGCAGGAGAATGGCGTAAACCCGGGAGGCGGAGCTTGCAGTGAGCCGAGATCCAGCCACTGCACTCCAGCCTGGGCGACAGAGCGAGACTCCGTCTCAAAAAAAAAAAAAAAAGAAAAAAGAAAGAACCCTCATTTCTTAACCCCTATGTCCAGGAAGTGAAATATATTACTTCTGCTACCGTCCCATTTGATAAAATTAATCATGTGACCATGCTCTACTCCCTTATTCGTCAGCTGTTTCCCGGTTCTCTGAAAGGGAAAGCCCAAGATATGGTGTCTTTTGTCAGCTGCAAGCCTTGCCAGTGGTGCCATGAGCTATAGAGGGGTCCAGTCATTTTTATATATTTTAAGCATGCTCTCTAAGAACCAATTCAAATACTTTAAAAAATTAAAGAGCTTCAACTGAAAAGTATATCAACCATCTATCCAGCACCCACTGATTATTACCCTTTTTTGTAATTATTAACCTATTATCATTCTCACCAATATCGATTCTCACCAATACACAATTACTTCAAAACAATTTGGTAATATTTGTCGATATAAGAGAAATCACTTCCTAAAAATCTAACTACCTGAAAGGTATCTGTTTCTTGCCAGAAACAAAAGGTTTTATTTTTTAAAAGAAAGAAAGAAGAAACAAGAATATTCTAATATAGCTTGGAGATACATAATATACACTAAGCTTTCCTCTAATATAATCAAAATATTTGCTAAAATAATTTAACAATCAATACATACACTAACTGTATTATCATGCAATTGATATTTTTCCATATTATTCTAAAGATGTCAAGGATATCTACTTTGCCAAATGTTTCTGCTGAAGGGAAGCAACTTTATATATAAACTTATCTTGATTGCTTGACTCATAGTCCTATTTTTTTTTTTTTTACAAATGTGTGCCAGGCTTCTGTGGTTTAGTGAGTGGGTTTGTACCTATGCTATTTCCTAGTGAGAATTAAGTGTTTGCCAAATGTTCAGAAATTATTTATTGCTTTCCAAATATTCCTATAGAAAGAAAGGAGCTTTACAAGTCTAAGAGGTCCTGGAGTCCATCAGACACGCAGTTGAAGACCTTTGGGAGCCTCCTGAAAACTATCTTTAAAACCCCCAGTAAATGGGAACAGCCATGGCATTCAGATTTTCCATTTCTCAGAGTTATTAAGGCATAGCAAGAGAAAAAAAAAGTAAGTTATAGTAAAACAAGGAAAAAGGATTTCATACTAAATATCCTAGGGGCAAGGATGTGATACTATAACATCATAATTCCTCAGGTTTTTGTCTGCCTAGTGGCATCCTCAGAGGGTCTTGAGAAGACAATAGCTTTGCTCACCACCAGAAGAAATGTCTGAGTATCTGTTTACAAAGCTGTATTATAAGCAGAGATATATCTGCCCATTTCCTTCTGGGAAACTACCAATGGAACTAACATGATAATAATTGAACAGGCAGTATTTCCATGGTAGCGACAAAATGGAAAAATATACAGCTCTTGAGACTTTGTCAAGGTGCTTCTGTGGTAACTTGCGTGAAGCTGGAGATGACTTCCATTTCTTGGGCCAATAATAGGTGAATGGAAAACCCTTGATAAAAGTTTTTTTCTATCAGCTTCTTTATTTTGATGGCTGTTCTTGTCTAGAGCTCTTTGGAGTATTTGCAATTTGGATTATTGATTGATTTGGTCCAGAACTTTTTTTGTCATCAATTCTCCTCTAGAAAGCCATAGAGGCAGAACATTTTAGTTTGAGCCTTCCTGACTTTTAATGACTCTCAGTGGGACAAATGATTTAATTATTGACTTTATTGAACCTCAGATTTCTCAGCTGCAAAATGGAGATGATGATATCAATCTACTTTACAGGGATTGTACCAAACTTAAATAAGCTAGTTAAAAAGCACATGAGATGTTACCTTTAGGAATATCTCCAAAAATCCGGAAATCTTACTTTTCCATGCAAGCAGTAGGTAAGCAAAAAACCTTCTCTGTGATCACAAAGGCCAGTATTTAGTTACAGTCACGATAATCATTCTGGTTACATATCTAATTTATTTTGAAAGGATACTTATTTATGTCTTTGTTGTTACTGCTCTTGATCCTCTAAAAATAGGAGCAAATTAGATCAGTGACTGGAGTTTAAAACCTGGTGGCATAGAGGAGCATAAATGACGCAACAGGGGGTGTCCAGCAGCTGTCATTTCTGAATTGATGCATCATTATCAGTGCTGGGGAAAATCACATGGCATCTACTGACACTGATTAAAGCTGATTTTCCCCTGAAATGCTCTCTCACATCTATTGCACAGTAATGAGTCATGCCCAATGTCAGCCTTTCAGTTTCTGACAGTTTAAGTACACATCCTTGGATAGGCTCCAGCCAGGCTGACATCTGAAATATAATGAACAATGCCATTCTAAATTGCCAATGAGCATAGAAGTAAATGTGTGAGGAGCCATATGGAAACTGCTCTTGTACTGGATGCTACAATGCATTGTGGAGCATTACTTAGCAGTGGGAAAAGTATACTGTAAAGAAGGGATGACATAACTCTCAGTGTGATGGCAGCTTAGGCAGAAAAGGCAACTTCTGAAATAACCATCATATAAAACTGCACATGTACTTTCAGACTATAGTAGTGCCTATCAGTTTCTCTCATCTAGAGCCTATGTTAGATGAAAAGAGGATCATGGCTGGGTATAGTGGCTCATACTTGTAATTCTAGCACTTCGGAAGACCCAGGGGAGATCACTAGAGGTCAGGAGTTCAGAACCAGCCTGGGCAACAAAGTGAGACCCCCATCTCAAAAAAAAAATTTTTTTTATTAGCTGGGCATAGTGGCACACCCCTGTAGTTTCAGCTACTTGAGAGGCTGAAGTGGGAGAATAGTTTGAGCCCAGAAGTTCGAGACTGCAGTGAACAATGATCACACCATTGCACTCTAGAGCTTGAGTGACAGGGCAGGACCCCAACTCAAAAAAAAAGGCATTTATTCTCCAAAATGGTGGATTAGAGGCTTTTAGTGTGTCTCTGCCACTTGGAGATAGCAAGATAGTACATGATAATTAACTCTGTGAGCTTTAATTCAAGAAGGAAAATGGAAATCCACTATAATCATGAAAGCCACCCCAGATCCGGGGGATGAGAATGTAAGCAAACAGCACCCATGACAGTGTCTGGATAAAAGTGAGTGAAGCCCTAGTGCATGAGAGAGGCAGAGAGCCTCCCTCTGTGACTCACCTTCCCACTGGAGATCTCAACAACCCAGGCCAAACAAGACCACTTTGTTTCTCCCAAGCCCTGGAGCTAACTTGGGAAGAGGCTTAGAGATGCCGTGAGAGAAAGACACCAGGAAAAGTTGCAGGCATTTTCACAGACCCAGGATTGAGAGTAGGATGCCATTTTTAATCTGGGCACATACAAAATCAGTCATTCTTTGACAACTTGGCAGCATAGCTGTGTAAGCATTTTAGTCTTGGGCCAGAGATTGGAGAATTTTCTCTGGAGTGGGAGAGGGGCCTCCATAGCCAGAATTGTGAAAAGCACTTCAGCAGTAGGCACTGGAATTGTGTTCTCCCCCATCACCAGTCTGGGACAGAAGAAGAGCTGGTACAGACACAGTTTTTCCTGGATGATGAAACTTGCAGCCAGGCCAGCGTGGTAACCTGGAATCAGTCTGCATATACCATTGCTGGGTGTCCCAATCTGCTCCCCTGAGATCGTGCTGCAGCAGGGTCCTTTCTGCCCAGGCAGAATCCCAGGCATTCAGAGTGCCCGCTACCATGAACTAGCAACCTAAGCTGCTCCACCCCTCTCTGTGCAGAGAGCCTCGTGCAGAGGGGCCTTCCCCACTTCAAACTCAGGCGGATCCTCAGGCATCCAGAGCACCTGCTTACCTGCTTCAGCAGCCTAAGACATCCCACTCTTCCTGGACATAGATTGTGGTATAATGTAGCCCTCTACACTACATGCCCAGGAAGAGCTCCCTGTATCCAAAGCACCTGCTTGTCTAGATTGTCAGCCTGCATTGCCCCACTCTTCCTGCGCAGAGATCACGGTGGAGCAGGGTCTTCACTGCTTCATGCCCAGGCAGATCTCTAGGCATTCGGAGCACTTGCTCACCTGGATCACTCCACCTCCCTTTTCCTGATAGATTCTGGTGCAGGGGACCCCTCCGCCCCTGGTTCACCTTACCCCACTGTTGCCGAGAAGAGATTCTGGTACAGGGGAGCTCACTCCACTTTATGCTCAGGCAGATCCTCAGGCATTTAGAGTGTCTGCACACCTGATTGAGCAACCTAAGCTGTCTCACCTTCCTGGGTGTAGATCATGGTGCTGTGGGGCCCACTCTGCTCTAACCCATACTGATCTCCAGGCATTCAGAACACCCTGCTCACCTGAACCAGCTGCCTGAGCTGTCCCTCCCTTCCTGTGCAGAGATTGTAGTGCAGTGGGGACCTATCTGCTCCACTCCCAAGTAGATCTCCAGGCTGCTGGGGCACACACTCTCCAGTTAGGAGTTAGGTCACCAGTTAGGTATTTAGGTCACCCCCTTCCCTGTGCAGAGAACTTGGGATTGAGGACGTTTCCCAGCTCCATGCCTAAGCACACATCTCTTCCTTGGCATTGGTGCCTGTGCCTGCCACTGGGGGACCTGCAGGTGGGCCTACCTCACCTGGCCCTCCCCATCTTGCCCCCTCACTCAGGCAGAGCAGTGAGCTTATACCCCTCTGTACTCCATGGATCAGGCCATTGCATGCAGAAATGGAGAGCTTCTCCTAGTAAACAGTGATCAAGTGTATACCCAGTGCTGTATACTAGTAGATGGCTTTAACTCATAAGTGTCATCTACTGGCTTGTGGGTCAGATCTCACATCCCAATATAAAATATGCTGATAGAAGTGCATAGGGCTATAGAAGCAAAGCCAAAAGACCCTACCCAACATGCTCTACAGTCACACCTCCTAGGTAGGGGGTAAAGAAAAAGAGAACAAAAGAAATAATAATACAGAGAAAGAAAGAAAAAATCCTACCTACATGAAAATAAGTACAAAAATTAGAAGGGCCAGCATCTCCAGATGAGAAGGAACAAGTCCAAGAATTCTGGTACCATGAGAAATCTGAATACAGCGACACCTCCAAAGAATCACACTAGCGGGGGTCGGAGCAAGATGGCCGAATAGGAAAGCTCCAGTCTCCAACTCCCAGCGCGAGCGACACAGAAGACTGATGATTTCTGCATTTTCAACTGAGGTACTGGGTTCATCTCACTAGGGAGCACCGGACAATCGGTGCTGGTCAGCTGCTGCAGCCCAACCAGCGAGAGCTGAAGCAGGGCAAGGCATCGCCTCACCTGGGTAGCGCAAGGGGGAAGGGAATCCCTTTTCCTAGCCAGGGGAACTGAGACACACAACACCTGGAAAATCGGGTAACTCCCACCCCAATACTGCGCTTTAAGCAAACGAGCACACCAGGAGATTGTATCCCACACCTGGCCGGGAGGGTCCAACGCCCACGGAGCCTCTCTCATTCCTAGAACAGCAGTCTGCGATCTAACCGCAAGGCAGCAGCGAGGCTGGGGGAGGGGCGCCCACCATTGCTGAGGCTTAAGTAGGTAAACAAAGCCGCTGGGAAGCTCGAACTGGGTGGAGCTCACAGCAGCTCAAGGAAACCTGCCTGTCTCTGTAGACTCCACCTCTGGGGACAGGGCACAACTAAACAACAACAAAAGCAGCAGAAACCTCTGCAGATGCAAACGACTCTGTCTGACAGCTTTGAAGAGAGCAGTGGATCTCCCAACACGGAGGTTGAGATCTGAGAAGGGACAGACTGCCTGTTCAAGTGGGTCCCTGACCCCTGAGTAGCCTAACTGGGAGACATCGCCCACTAGGGGCAGTCTAACACCGCACACCTCACAGGGTGGAGTACACTCCTGAGAGGAAGCTTCCAAAGCAAGAATCAGACAGGTACACTCGCTGTTCAGCAATATTCTATCTTCTGCAGCCTCTGCTGCTGATACCCAGGCAAATAGGGTCTGGAGTGGACCTCAAGCAATCTCCAACACACCTACATCTGAGGGTCCTGACTGTTAGAAGGAAAACTATCAAACAGGAAGGACACCTACACCAAAACCCCATCAGTACGTCATGATCATCAAAGATCAGAGGCAGATAAAACCACAAAGATGGGGAAAAAGCAGGGCAGAAAAGCTGGAAATTCAAAAAATAAGAGCACATCTCCCCCGGCAAAGGAGCGCAGCTCATCGCCAGCAACGGATCAAAGCTGGACGGAGAATGACTTCGATGAGATGAGAGAAGAAGGCTTCAGTCCATCAAAGTTCTCAGAACTAAAGGAGGAATTACGTACCCAGCGCAAAGAAACTAAAAATCTTGAAAAAAGAGTGGAAGAATTGATAGCTAGAGTAATTAATGCAGAGAAGGTCATAAACAAAATGAAAGAGATGAAAACCATGACACGAGAAATACGTGACAAATGCACAAGCTTCAGTAACCGACTCGATCAACTGGAAGAAAGAGTATCAGTGATTGAGGATCAAATGAATGAAATGAAGCGAGAAGAGAAACCAAAAGAAAAAAGAAGAAAAAGAAATGAACAAAGCCTGCAAGAAGTATGGGATTTTGTAAAAAGACCAAATCTACGTCTGATTGGGGTGCCTGAAAGTGAGGTGGAAAATGGAACCAAGTTGGAAAACACTCTTCAGGATATCATCCAGGAGAACTTCCCCAACCTAGTAGGGCAGGCCAACATTCAAATCCAGGAAATACAGAGAACGCCACAAAGATACTCTTCGAGAAGAGCAACTCCAAGACACATAATTGCCAGATTCACCAAAGTTGAAATGAAGGAAAAAATCTTAAGGGCAGCCAGAGAGAAAGGTCAGGTTACCCACAAAGGGAAGCCCATCAGACTAACAGCAGATCTCTCGGCAGAAACTCTCCAAGCCAGAAGAGAGTGGGGGCCAATATTCAACATTCTTAAAGAAAAGAATTTTAAACCCAGAATTTTGTATCCAGCCAAACTAAGTTTCATAAGTGAAGGAGAAATAAAATCCTTTACAGATAAGCAAATGCTTAGAGATTTTGTCACCACTAGGACTGCCTTAGAAGAGACCCTGAAGGAAGCACTAAACATGGAAAGGAACAACCGGTACCAGCCATTGCAAAAACATGCCAAAATGTAAAGACCATCGAGGCTAGGAAGAAACTGCATCAACTAATGAGCAAAATAACCAGTTAATATCATAATGGCAGGATCAAGTTCACACATAACAATCTTAATCTTAAATGTAAATGGGCTAAATGCTCCAATTAAAAGACACAGACTGGCAAACTGGATAAAGAGTCAAGACCCATCAGTCTGCTGTATTCAGGAGACCCATCTCACATGCAGAGACATACATAGGCTCAAAATAAAGGGATGGAGGAAGATTTACCAAGCAAATGGAGAACACAAAAAAGCAGGGGTTGCAATACTAGTCTCTGATAAAACAGACTTTAAACCAACAAAGATCAAAAGAGACAAAGAAGGCCATTACATAATGGTAAAGGGATCAATTCAACAGGAAGGGCTAACTATCCTAAATATATGTGCACCCAATACAGGAGCACCCAGATTCATAAAGCAAGTCCTTAGAGACTTACAAAGAGACTTAGACTTCCATACAATAATAATGGAAGACTTCAACACTCCACTGTCAACATTAGACAGATCAACGAGACAGAAAGTTAACAAGGATATCCAGGAATTGAACTCATCTCTGCAGCAAGCAGACCTAATAGACATCTATAGAATTCTCTACCCCAAATCAACAGAATATACATTCTTCTCAGCACCACATCGCACTTATTCCAAAATTGACCAAATAATTGGAAGTAAAGCACTCCTCAGCAAATGTACAAGAACAGAAATTATAACTGTCTCTCAGACCACAGTGCAATCAAACTAGAACTCAGGACTAAGAAACTCAATTAAAACCGCTCAACTACATGGAAACTGAACAACCTGCTCCTGAATGACTACTGGTTACATAACGATATGAAGGCAGAAATAAAGATGTTCTTTGAAACCAATGAGAACAAAGATACAACATACCAGAATCTCTGGGACACATTTAAAGCAGTGTGTAGAGGGAAATTTATAGCACTAAGTGTCCACAAGAGAAAGCAGGAAAGTTCTAAAATTGACACTCTAACATCACAATTAAAAGAACTAGAGAAGCAAGAGCAAACACATTTGAAAGCTAGCAGAAGGCAAAAAATAACTAAGATCAGAGCAGAACTTAAGGAGATAGAGACACAAAAAACCCTCCAAAAAATCAATGAATCCAGGAGTTGGTTTTTTGAAAAGATCAACAAAATTGACAGACTGCTAGCAAGACTAATAAAGAGGAAAAGAGAGAAGAATCAAATAGATGCAATAAAAAATGATAAAGGGGATATCACCACCGACCCCACAGAAATACAAACTACCATCAGAGAATACTATAAACACCTCTATGCAAATAAACTAGAAAATCTAGAAGAAATGGATAATTTCCTGGACACTTACACTCTTCCAAGACTAAACCAGGAAGAAGTTGAATCCCTGAATAGACCAATAGCAGGCTCTGAAATTGAGGCAATAATTAATAGCCTACCAACCAAAAAAAGTCCAGGACCAGATGGATTCACAGCCGAATTCTACCAGAGGTACAAGGAGGAGCTGGTACCATTCTTTCTGAAACTATTCCAATCAATAGAAAAAGAAGGAATCCTCCCTAACTCATTTTATGAGGCCAACATCATCCTGATACCAAAACCTGGCAGAGACACAACAAAAAAAGAGAATTTTAGACCAAAATCCCTGATGAACATCGATGCAAAAATCCTCAATAAAATACTGGCAAACCGGATTCAGCAGCACATCAAAAAGCTTATCCACCATGATCAAGTGGGCTTCATCCCTGGGATGCAAGGCTGGTTCAACATTCACAAATCAATAAACATAATCCAGCATATAAATAGAACCAAAGACAAGAACCACATGATTATCTCAATAGATACAGAAAAGGCTTTTGACAAAATTCAACAGCCCTTCATGCTAAAAACGCTCAATAAATTCGGTATTGATGGAACGTACCTCAAAATAATAAGAGCTATTTATGACAAACCCACAGCCAATATCATACTGAATGGGCAAAAACTGGAAAAATTCCCTTTGAAAACTGGCACAAGACAGGGATGCCCTCTCTCACCACTCCTATTCAACATAGTGTTGGAAGTTCTGGCTAGGGCAATCAGGCAAGAGAAAGAAATCAAGGGGATTCAGTTAGGAAAAGAAGAAGTCAAATTGTCTCTGTTTGCAGATGACATGATTGTATATTTAGAAAACCCTATTGTCTCAGCCCAAAATCTCCTTAAGCTGATAAGCAACTTCAGCAAAGTCTCAGGATACAAAATTAATGTGCAAAAATCACAAGCATTCTTATACACCAGTAACAGACAAACAGAGAGCCAAATCATGAATGAACTTCCATTCACAATTGCTTCAAAGAGAATAAAATATCTAGGAATCCAACTTACAAGGGATGTAAAGGACCTCTTCAAGGAGAACTACAAACCACTGCTCAGTGAAATAAAAGAGGACACAAACAAATGGAAGAACATACCATGCTCATGGATAGGAAGAATCAATATCGTGAAAATGGCCATACTGCCCAAGGTTATTTATAGATTCAATGCCATCCCCATCAAGCTACCAATGAGTTTCTTCACAGAATTGGAAAAAACTGCTTTAAAGTTCATATGGAACCAAAAAAGAGCCCGCATCTCCAAGACAATCCTAAGTCAAAAGAACAAAGCTGGAGGCGTCATGCTGCCTGACTTCAAACTGTACTACAAGGCTACAGTAACCAAAACAGCATGGTACTGGTACCAAAACAGAGATATAGACCAATGGAACAGAACAGAGTCCTCAGAAATAATACCACACATCTACAGCCATCTGATCTTTGACAAACCTGAGAGAAACAAGAAATGGGGAAAGGATTCCCTATTTAATAAATGGTGCTGGGAAAATTGGCTAGCCATAAGTAGAAAGCTGAAACTGGATCCTTTCTTTACTCCTTATACGAAAATTAATTCAAGATGGATTAGAGACTTAAATGTTAGACCTAATACCATAAAAATCCTAGAAGAAAACCTAGGTAGTACCATTCAAGACATAGGCATGGGCAAAGACTTCATGTCTAAAACACCAAAAGCAACGGCAGCAAAAGCCAAAATTGACAAATGGGATCTCATTAAACTAAAGAGCTTCTGCACAGCAAAAGAAACTACCATCAGAGTGAACAGGCAACCTACAGAATGGGAGAAAATTTTTGCAATCTACTCATCTGACAAAGGGCTAATATCCAGAACCTACAAAGAACTCAAACAAATTTACAAGAAAAAAACAAACAAACAACCCCATCAAAAAGTGGGCAAAGGATATGAACAGACATTTCTCAAAAGAAGACATTCATACAGCCAACAGACACATGAAAAAATGCCATCATCACTGGCCATCAGAGAAATGCAAATCAAAACCACAATGAGATACCATCTCACACCAGTTAGAATGGCAATCATTAAAAAGTCAGGAAACAACAGGTGCTGGAGAGGATATGGAGAAATAGGAACACTTTTACACTGTTGGTGGGATTGTAAACTAGTTCAACCATTATGGAAAACAGTATGGCAATTCCTCAAAGATCTAGAACTAGATGTACCATATGACCCAGCCATCCCATTATTGGGTGTATACCCAAAGGATTATAAATCATGCTGCTCTAAAGACACATGCACACGTATGTTTATTGCGGCACTATTCGCAATAGCAAAGACTTGGAATCAACCCAAATGTCCATCAGTGACAGACTGGATTAAGAAAATGTGGCACATATACACCATGGAATACTATGCAGCCATAAAAAAGGATGAGTTTGCGTCCTTTGTAGGGACATGGATGCAGCTGGAAACCATCATTCTTAGCAAACTATCACAAGAACAGAAAACCAAACACTGCATGTTCTCACTCATAGGTGGGAACTGAACAATAAGATCACTTGGACTCGGGAAGGGGAACATCACACACTGGGGCCTATCATGGGGAAGGGGGAGGGGGGAGGGATTGCATTGGGAATTATACCTGATGTAAATGATGAGTTTATGGGTGCTGACGAGTTGATGGGTGCAGCACACCAACATGGCACAAGTATACGTATGTAACAAACCTGCATGTTATGCACATGTACCCTAGAACTTAAAGTATAATAATAATAAATAAATAAATAAATAGAAAAGAATCACACTAGCTCTCCAGAATGGTTAATAACCAAAATGAAAACTAAGAAATGACAGAAAAAGAATTGAAAGCATACATTGTATAAAAAGCTCAATGAGATCCAAGACAAGGTTAAAATCAACACAAAGAAACTTCTAAAGCAATGCGAGGAATGAAAGACCATATAAACATCTTAAAAAGAAATCAATAGGAGATTCTCAAATTGAAAAATGTACTTAAGGAATTTCAAAATACAGTAGAAAGATTTTTCAATAGACTGGACTAAGCAAAATAAAGAATTTCAGAGCTTGAAGACTGGTCTTTCAAACTAACATAGTCAGACAAAAATGAAAAAAGAAAATTAAGAAATGAACAGCCTTTAAGAAATATGGGATTATGTAGAGCAACCAAACCTACAAATTGTTGGTATTCCTGAGAGAGAAGAAAATGTAAACAACATGGCAAAGACTTCTCAGGGAATAATTCAGGAAAATTTCCCTAACCTTGCTAGAGAGGTAGACATCCTGATACAAGACCTGCCAGATACTATACAAAATACACATCACCAAGGCATATGGTTACCAGACTTTCCAAAGTCAACACTAAAGAAAAAGCCTTAAAGGCAGCTAGAAAAAAAATGTCAAATCATGTACACAGGATAACTCATCAGGCTAACAGTGGATCTCACAGCAGAAACCTTATGAGAGATTAGGGATCTATTTTCAGCATTCTTCAAGAAAATAATTTATAACCGAGAATCTCATATCCTGCCAAACTAAGCTTCAGAGGAGAAGGAGAAATGAATTCTTTTCCAGACAAGTAAGTACTAAGAGAATTTGTTACCACTTGACTAGCCTTACAAGAGATTATTAAGGAAGTTCTAAACATGAAAATGAAAGAATGATGCCAGTTACCATAAAAACAAACTTCAGTACATAATAACCCACAGACCCTATATAGCTACCAAACAATAGAAACTATAAAGCAATGAGTTAACTTCATGGTGAGATTAAAACCTCACATGTCAATATTAAACTCAAATATAAATGAGCTAAATGCCACCACATAAAAGTACAAAGTGGCAACTTAGCAAATTGAATTATATATAAAAAAAGACCCAACCAACATGGGTCTTCAAGAGAACACTCTCACACATAGCAACCCCCATAGGCTCAAAGCATAGGATCAGAGAAAGATCACTCAAAGGGAAGACAAAAAAGAGCTGGGGCTTCTATTCTTACATCAGATAAAACAAACTTTAAACCAACAACAGTACCAAAGAAAAATAAAAGACATTACATAATTTTAAAAAGTTCAATACAACAAGAAGACTTAACTATCCTAAATATATAACACCCAACATTGGAGAAAATTAATAAAGCAAGTACTTCCAGACCTACAAAAAGGATTAGACAATTAGACAATAATACTGGGGGGCTTCAACCCCCTACTTATGGTGTTAGGACATTAAGGCAGAAAACTAGCAAAAATTTCTAAATTTTGACATGACCAATTGGACCAAATCAATAGTTACAGAACACTCCACCCATCAACCACAAAATATATATTCTTCTCATCTGCACACAGAACATACTCCGAGATCAACCTCATTCTTGGCCATAAAGCAAGCCTTAATAATTTTTTAACAAAATCAAAATCACACCAGTAATACTCTCAGACCATAGAAGTATAGAAATCAATACCAAGAAGTTATCCCAAAACCCACAATTACATGAATTTAAACAGCTTACACTTGAATGACCTTTGGGTAAACAATGAAATTAAAACAGAAAGAAAAAAAATGAAATAAATGAAAACAGGGACTCTAGATAGTGAAATCTCTGGGATGCAAAAAAGCAGTTAAGACTAATTTATCACAGTGATAAATGTCTACCTCGAAAAGTTAGAAAGACCTCTTATGAATAATCTAACGTCACACCTACAGGAACTAGAAGAAAACAGAACAAACAAACTCCAAAGCTAGCAGAAGGTAATAACTAAAACCACAACAGCACTAAACAAAATGAGACCCCAAAATCCATATAAAGAATTGACAAAACCAAAAGTTGATTATTTGAAAGGATAAACAAGGTATGTGAACTGTTAGCTAGATTAACAAAAAAAAAAAAAAAAAAAAAAGAAGACCCAAATAACTACAATAAGAAATGTTGGAGACATTACAATTGATCCCACAGAAATAAGAAAGATCCTTAGAAACTATTGTAAATGCTTCCGTTGACACACACTAAAAAATCCAAAGGAAATGGATAAATTCCTGAAAACACACAATCTCCCATGATTGAATCAGGAAGAAAGTGAAGCCCTGAACAGACCAATATTGAGTTCTGAAATTGAACCAGTAACAGAAAACCAACCAGCCACAAAAAGCCCCAGTCCAGATAGATTTACAGCTGAATTTTACCAGATATACAAAAAAGAGCTGGTACCAATTCTGAAACAATTTCAAAAAATCAAAGAGGAGGAGCTCCTCGCTAACTCATTCTACAAAGCCAGCATCACCTGACAATAAAACCTAGGAAAAACACACAAAAAAAGGAAAACTACAGGCCAATATCCCTGGTGAATATAGATTCAAAAAACCTAAACAAAACATTAGCAAACCACATCAAGCAGTAGCACATCAAAAAGTTAATCCACCACAATCAAGCAAGCTTCATTCTTGAGATGCAAGGTTGGTTCAATATACGCAAATCACTAAATGCGATTCACCACATAAACAGAATTAAGAATGAAATCATATAATTATACCAATAGATACAGAAAAGGATTTCAATAAAATTCAACATCCCTTCAGAATAAAAAGCTCAACCAACTAGGCATCAGAGGAAAATTCTTTAAAATAATGAAAGCTGTCTATGACAAACCCACAGCCAACATCATACTGAATGGGGCAAAGCTGGAATAATTCCCCATGAGAACTGCAACAAGACAAGAATATTCACTCTCACCACTCCTATTCATCATGGTACTGGAACTCCCAGTCAAAGCAATCAAGGAAGAAAAAGAAATAAAATACATCTAAATAGGAAAAGAAAAAGTCAAACTATCTCTCTTAACAGATGATATGATTCAGTACCTAGAAAGCCCATCTAGAAAACACACCAAAATGATCCTGGAACTGATAAATGACTTTAATAAAGTTTCAGGATATAAAATCAATGTACAAAAATAACTAGTATTTCTATACACAAATAATATTCAAGATAAGAATAAAGTTTAAAATGCAGTCTCATTTACAATAGCTAAAGAATTATGTAATATCTAGGAATACAACCAACCAAGGAGATGAAAGATCTCTACAAAGAGAGATCTCCTGGAAAAAAAATCATGGATGACAAAATAAATGGAAAAACATTCCATGTGTATTGATTGGATAATCAACATTGATAAAATAGTCATACTGCCCAAATCATTCTATAGATTCCTATCAAACTACAAATGTCATTTTTCACAGAACTAGAAAAAACTATTCTAAAATTCATACGGAACAAAAATAGACAAATAACCAAAGCTATCCTAAGCAAAAAGGACAAAGCTGGAAGCATCACATTATCTGACTTCAAACTATATTCTAATACTATAGTAACCAAAAGAGCATGATACTGGTACAAAAACAGACACATAGAAGAAGGGAACAGAATAGAAAACTCAGAAATAAAGCCACACACCTACATCTATCTGATCTTCCACAAGTCAACAAAAATAAGCAATGGGGAAAGGACCCTCTATTCAATAAATGATGCAGAGGAATGAAACTGGATCCTTTTAACCATATACAAAAATTAACTCAAAATAGATTAAAGATTTAAATTTAAGGCTTCAAACTATAGGAATCCTAGAAGAAAACATAGGCAGGAACACAATTCTGGACATTGATCTTAGGAAATAATTTATGACCAAGTTCTCAAAAAAAATTGCAACAAAAATAAATATTGATCAGTGGTACTTAAACTAAAGAACTTCTATACAGCAGAAGAATCTGTCAGCAGAGTAAATGGACAACCTACAGAATGGGATACAATATTCATAAACTATGCATCCAACAGAAGTCTGATATCCAGAATCTATAAGGAGCTTAAACAATTGAACAAGCAAAAAACAAATAATCCTATTAAAAAGTGAGCAAAAGACATGAGAAAACTCATCTCAAAAAAAGATACACAAGTGGCCAACAAACACAGGAAGAAATGCTCAACATCATTAATCATCTGAGAATGCAAATCCAAAACACACTGAGATACGATCTCACACCAGTTAGAAGGGCTATTATTAAAAACTCAAAAATCAACAGATGTTGGTGAGGCTGTGGAGAAAAGCAAATGCTTATGTGCTGTCGGTGGGAATGTAAATTAGTTCGGCCACTGTGGAACGCAGTTTGGAGATTTCTCAAATAACTTAGAACTACCATTCAACACAGCAATCTCATTACTAGATATATATCCAACAGAAAATAAGTTGTTCTACCAAAAAGACACATACACTTATATCTTCACTGTAGCACTATTCACAATAGCAAAGACATGGAATCAACCTGGATGCCCATCAATGGTAGTATGTATATACCATGGAATACTATGCAGTCATAAAAAAAAAAATCATGTCCTTTGCAGCCACATGGAGTGGCTAGAGGCCATTATCCTAAGTGAATTAATACAGGAATAGAGAGCCAAATACTGCATATTTTTACTTAGGAATAGAGAGCCAAATACTGCATATATTTACTTAGGAATAGACAGCCAAATACTGCATATTTTTACTTAAAAATAGGAAGTAAATATTGGGTACTCGTGGACATAAAAACAGTAGCAATAGACACTGAGACCTCTATTGGGGGAAGTAGGAGAGGGGGCAAGAATTGAAAAACTATTGGATACTGTGTTACTAACTGGGTGATGGGATAAATTGTACCCCAAACCCCAGTATCATGCAATAGACCCATGTAAGAAACCTGCCCATGTACTCCAGAATCTAAAAATTTGGAATTTAATAATAATAACAATAATAAAATACTAACCTCTCCTCCCCATCAAAAAAGAAAAGTGGATCTCTAGGTAGCTTCCCTTGGAGTCAAGTGGGTTAGAGTCACACAATCACCTGATATCTAGGCATCAGTTTCCCTGGGCTACAGACTGACCCAAACACAATGTAGTACCTGCCCTCATGAATCCTATTCCCTAGAGAAAAAGTCAGACTTTAAACATATTATTACTGTAGACACAGTGCAATGGAAGTGGGAAGGAGAAAACTGCTATGTTTAGTAGAATAAGACAAGATGAGGAAGAGGAAGAGATTTATAGGGGAAGCAATAAGTAAAGGTTCGGAACATGAAACATTCACTAGAAAGATAAGCAGAAGGCAGGATTCATGGCACAGATCACACCACATACAGAGGTAAGGTGGGGTGAAGTGTAAGCCTCAGTGCTTAGCGACCAAGTGACTACAGCTTGGTAATCAGGTGGGGAAGGAGTGACAATTGAGGTTGGACAGAAGCCAGATCACAAACCACAGTACTGTGAGAGCTAAAGACAAGATATAATAAATCTAACAAAATTTCGAAGTGTTTCCAAAAATTATCAAGCACACAAAAATGCTAGTTAACGCACAAAAATGTACCTTCATTAAAATCACATTGCTGAATGAGACTTTTCTCATTCACCATTTAACTATTTAGAAAAATGGTTGTCATATCTTCACACCAGTTAGAATGGTGATCATTAAAAAGTCAGGAAACAACAGATGCTGGAGAAGATGTGGAGAAATAGAACAGCTTTTACATTGCTGGTGGGAGTATAAATTAGTTCAACCATTGTGGAAGACAGTGGCGATTCCTCAAAGATCTAGAACCACAAATACCATTTGACCCAGTAATCCCATTACTGGGTATATACCCAAAGGATTATAAACCATGCTACTATAAAGACACATGGACACTTATGTTTATTGTGGCACTATTTACAATAGCAAAGACTTGGCACCAACCCAAATGTCCATCAATGATAGACTGGGTAAAGAAAATATGGCACATATACACCATGGAATACTATGCAGCCATGAAAAAGAATGAGTTCATGTCATTTGCAGGGAAATGGATGAAGCTGGAAACCATCATTCTCATCTAACTAACACAGGAACAAAACAAAACACCACATGTTCTCACTCATAAGTGGGAGCTGGACAATGAGAACACATGGACACAGGAAGGGGAACATCACACACCAAGGCCTGTTGGGAGCTGGGGGACAAGGGGAGGGATAGCATTTGGAGAAATACCTAATGTAGATGACAGGTTGATGGGTGCAGCAAACCACCATGGCACATGTATACTTATGTAACAAACCTGCACATGTATCCCAGAACTTAAAGTATAATAAAAAATAAATAAAATAAATGGTTGTAATATCTATCCCTGGGACCTCCTATTTCTCAAGGATCCAAAGATGTACCCTTGGCAGAGATATTCCAACTTTTCCTCTGACGCAGAAACCCATGAAATAAGTGATTCAGTAGAACATCATCAAAGAAGAGCAGGAAAATGTCCACTGATAAGGAAATTGATTAAATATGTTGGGTATGTTTTAAAATGTCATACTCATTGCAGTTAAAATGAATGAGAGGCTCTTTACACACTGTTTTGCAAAGATGATCAAAATAACTTGCTAAATGAAGAAGTAGACTGAAGAACAGTAAATGCAGGGTATTATGGCTTTCTCAAAGGAGTATGATGGAATAAGACAGAAATTTCATTTTTCACTTTATAGATTTTTCTTTTGCTTAGTTGTTTTATAATGAACTTATTTTATAGTTTTTAAAGTCCCCCCCCCAAAAAAAAGAAAAATACACAACAGAAAAATGGAATAGGAAGGAGAAGCAGGAAGGATCAAGGTGAGATATTCACAAAAACCTTCTGCTTGAAATTCTTTTGATGCCATTATCTCAATCAACCATTAAGCAAATTGCTTGGTTGATTATTTTTTATTGACCTGATGTAATGCTTGGCTAAACTGATCCAATTGCCTGGTTGTTTTGGATCCAGAGTAATAGAATCCACGGTTTTTGCTTGTTTGTTTTCTTTTGCCCCACCACTTTATTTATTTTTTTCCAGGTTTCTCTTCATCTGTTTTCCTGTCATAGGACTTCACTGATAGAAAGAAGACTGCTCAGCCGGGAGCAGTGGCTCACACCTGTAATCCCAGCACTTTGGGAGGCCAAGGCGGGCGAATCACCTGAGGGCAGGAGTTCAAGACCAGCCTGACCAACATGGTGAAACCCTATCTCTACTAAAAATACAAAAATTAGCCGGAAGTGGTAGCAGGCTTCTGTAATCCCAGCTACTCTGGATAGTGAGGCAGGAGAATCTCTTGAACCTGGAAAGTGGAGGTTGCAGTGAGCCGAGATCGTGCCATTGCACTCCAGCCTAGGGGGCAAGAGCGAGACTTCATCTCAAAAAAAAGAAAAAAAAAAAAAAAAGGAAAAGAAAGAAAGAACTGCTCAGTTTTTGAGTTTATGTTTCAAAGAATTAATTGGGGTGGGTATGTGGGGATAGATGCTGATGCCCTGTGGATCTGTGAAGTGTTAAAGGGTAGGATGGGGAAGAACGAAGATTTCCTGAGTATTTAGTGTGAGTTACTACGTTGGTGCAAAAGTAATTGCTGTTTGGAATTAAAAGTAATGTCCAATAATAAATTACCTTATAAATATTCTCCAAATTAACCTTCCTAGCATACTTTGAGGGACATATTTTTGTTTCTGTTTTAAAAATAAAGAGGGATTAAATAACTAATATGGCACGTAGTAAATGATGGTTTTCAAGATTTTATAATAGGTCTGTCTAGATAAAAACACATAGGCACACAATTCTGCCAGTATGAAAACTGATTCTAAAGACAGTAATAATATGTATCAGCCTAAGATGTCTCAATGGTTGAATGACTTAGGACAGAAAAGGATATCCTTGGAAATATAGTAAAAAGGCTGCAAAGAATGTGTCCAATCTCATCCTCCACCCAAGTCTGCCCCACCTTTACTCCATCGACTTTTTCAGGTACAACATGAAATGATGTCTCAAACTGCATTAGAATGGACTGTGTAATGCATAGATATTAGTATTTTGGTCTTGGATTTTCAGTACAAGCCTCTCTACCTCCCATAAGCCTCACAGGCATCTGCAGGTTAAATCCTTAAGGACCCAAATTAGATGACCATGTCTTTGTTTCTCTGATTCTCATTTCATTTGCCTCCTTTTAATATTTGCGGCCAATTGGCGTTTAAAATGGTTGGATTCACTGCAGAGGTTAAAGAATAATTTTGTTTACTCTTAATTCAAATGAACCCCTTAGCAGAGTTAGTTATCTCAGGCCTCAGGCCTTGCTCCAGGAAAGAAATCAGAGATTGTTTCCAGACTCTGAAAACCATAAAGCCACAGATACGATGATATCCCTCCACCCTTTTATTTCTCCTTATATCCAACCATCAGTAACTGAGAAAGGCTCCAAACTGTTGTCAGTGGTTAAAACTTTTCAATTAGTTTGGGGGAATTTCTTGGGAGGAAGGGATTTGAATTCACATGGAGTAAAGGAGGCTGGAAACCCCTCAGGACTCTAGGAACAGTAAGTGTGCTGCGATCATATTTGAGTTTCAAGTCTGGTAAGACCCAGTAATACCAATGTTAGTAGTATCTATCAAGTTTCTAAATTTATATAAATTTTTGAAGCTGGACATAGGGAAGAATCAAGGCAGAATTCCCTCAGATGCTAACGAGATAAAAGAAGCATATGCAACGGGATCTCCCAAGATAATCATCCATAAATAAAATGGAAAATTATAGTGGCAGGCTGATTTCTCCTCTCTCTCTTGAAAATACAGGGTTTACTCCATTCTCTGTCACTAAAAGAAATGCACAAGAGATAGTTTTATTTTTTTTTCTTCTCTTTATATAAGTCCAATACATAGTATTCCTTTGGAGCTTTGCTGGAGATGTCCATGTCTTTGTTTCCATGTTCAGCTGGATAGTTAGTCTTTGACACAGATGAGTCTTTTCCTCTTTCTAAGTTATTCTAGCCTTCTCATAAACCCAAAGCTACTGAAGAAAGTGAATAGCTTAAGAAGCTAGTAACATATTTTATAGAAAGTGTTTTATAAAACCCTGGCAGCACAGGACTTGAAATTGAAAACTATTTCAACATCCTGGCGTGTTCTATTTTCAATAGTCAGGGAGCCTTTCTCTTGCTTTGTCAAGATGCATTTGTGCCCTTTAGATGTTCGATTCCATTCATCTCTGCACTGTACTTTTGTAATTGGAATCTAAGAATTTTCTAAAACGTTTTACATGTGTGTTGTTATTCTATTGAAGTTCTGTTTTGAATGGTTTTAACTGTATTCCCTAAGCAGACAGACAGGGCAGGAGTTCTTTACCAGGAAAAGAAGATGATCATTTCAACCTGATGGCTTTAAGTGAGTAAGAAAAAAAAATCATCATCATAAGAAGGAAATGCACCATGCACTGGTAGGCAACGCATGTAAAAACCATAACCACTTCAGCATTGCTCAATCTATAAGTTGGTGCAGAATCTCTATACAGATCAATATTGCTGGGCTTATGACACATTGAGAATGGTGATATCCTAGCTCAGTCAGCCATGTGTTCCTTCTATGCAGTAAAGAAAGCAGCCCTTATAGCTGCATGTCCAATGCCTTAAACATTTACTGAAATGGAATGGAAACAGCCAGGCCCAGGGCTTTTAGAGCAGTCAAATCAGAAAGGAAAAACCTTCTGAAGTCTGAAATAATGTAGAAAGTCATCAGAATAGCAAGGTTTGAATGGAACAAGGCACATCATTATCAGAAAGAAAAAACCGTAGAGCGCACAACATCAATATGTGTAAATTTATCTCTAAATCTTAAATGTGCCCTACTAAACCAATAAATTATGTACTATCAAATAAATTTAAGAGGATAACAAAAATATAAATATAAATGCTTACATTTTCTTCCCAGTGGAACACTTTGAGCAACCCCCTGCATGAATGTACTTTAATTTATTGTCCCCTGGTGTAAAGGATCCCTTTCTACTCAATTAGAGCACTTCCTCTGGGTTTCTAGACAGTTCTACCATTAACCATATCATTGAGTTAAGAAGGTATTGAAATCTATGGCTCCATGTAAACATGACTCCTTGAACAGGTAAAAGGTTAAGCTATTATACCATCTTCATGAATTTGTTTTGTCAGCTAAAAGCAGCCCCTGAACAAGGTAGATTTATCTCAGATATCTGAATTCAAAATACCCAAAGCCAGAGAGGACAGGTTTGAGGGCCTGATTACTGTATCAGGGAACCCTAGGTGGCTTTTGTCCCTTGGCTCTCAGATAAGAGGGTATAAATGCAGAAGCATAGAAAGCCCACATGTTGAGGAACATTATCAAACATCTGTGTCTTACCTGAGCTCAGTCCGTCCCTGTCAGTGAAGCCACATGATTTCTCTGCATGCCTCCCTTCTAGAAAATAGCCAATATGGATTCAAGGAAATCCTGACTTCTCACATCAAAGCTTTTAGCCCTCACCTTTCTAAACCACCACAACAGTTCCTAATGGCTCCATGTTCTGCCTTCTGTGGAGGAGTGAAGGAGACTAAGTGACAGGGAGGGATTAGAGGATCTCATGCCTGTCACTCTTTAAGAGGATGATGCATTTTGAGTTTCCTTCTTTCAAAAGGAACTCAGATGTTTGAATTTGAAATCTTATAATAGACGGTGTAATTTTAGCTCACTTCTTTTTTCCATCAGGTTAAAAATAACTTTCAAATAATTTTCTTCTCATTGGATTTTCTCAGTCACAGATTATCTCAAACTCACATTTGGAACCCTTATTAGTTGATAGTGTCTTACTATTATTAATCATGTTCTTTGATATATATTAAATTTGACTTGATTTATTGGGGGATTGATACTGGTGACCTTAGAATGAACAAAAATTATAATGATATTTAATACTAAAGCCTGATCATCATGCTAGCTGCATATTAATAACCTGATAGGTTTGATAATGCATTTGGAACTAAAATGTTACAGAATTTTCTTTTCATTTTCCTGAATTATTATGGAAAAGCTCCATAGAGATACCTATGACAGACCACTAAAACATGTCACCGAAACATCTTAATGTTCCCTGTAGAGTACAAAGGTCAGGGGTATAGGTTGGAAAGGCACTCTGGGACATTCCTGGGAAAGGGATGCCTCTTCATTTTATTGCTTGAGCAATTCCTGTTCAATGAATCAAACATTATTTGGGTACTTAATATGTGCTGAGTACTCTGTCAGGAGCTGGATACATAAATGAATAAGGTTGGTTGCTTGCCCTGGAAGAGCTCACATTCTGGCATGAGAGAGACACATACAAGATAAATTCTGAACAAGTACATGGAGAGTGTTATGAGACCCCAGGAAAGCATTGCTCAACCTACCATGGCAAAGAGTGAGGAGTTTATCTGGGAAAAGATAGTCAGTGGGGGAATTGAAACTTACGGGAGAGTGAGGCGGAAGGAAGCGTGTTAAGGACACAGAACTTGAAACAACCACCACACGTCTCCAAAACATAAGTTCCTTTCTCCTTGGTTCTCCTATTGGCCAGCTATGGAGAAATACAAATGGAGCAGGAGCTTACCTGGAAGTGTGAGGGGTTCCCAGATTCAGGATTAGCTTGTCAGAAGAAGCATTATATTGTAGTCTCCCACGGTCACCAAGAGATCAAGCCCAAGTCAGATCTAATAGTCTGGACTTAACATTACTGAAAAGGTCCAGAGAAGAGAGTGCAATTTCCTTCCTCAAAGTTCACCCTCTACCCCCACTGCAGGCAATGTGGGGTCCTTACCTTAGCTACATGTGCATCCATACCCCAGCTTCAAATGAGGCCCTGAAACATTTTAGTGCTCCTTCCTCCCTTCACTGAATCTTCTACAGGACAGTGTCCTTCACAGAGTACAGGCTATGCTTTTCCATTTGCCCATTCTAGTTCCTCTTTGTTTCTCTCCTTACTCCTAAGGACAGATCACTCATTTATCATCTTTATTTAAATGTCCAGGTAGTATGCATGCTAGACCATATTTCTCATTCATTTTCAAATTTTATATTCTGAGATAGGAGGTTTCAAGACCAGGATGGGCCAGGACTTTATAAACACCCTAGTCTTCATTTTAAAATTTAAAATTCCAAATGATTTGGAGTCATATAACTCAGCTTTTTATGTTAGATTTAGATACTCCTTTTTACCCTTAGGAGTGCTGAGACATTTAGTGTTAATTAAAGTGTATTAAGATTCCCTCACTTTGCAGAATTTTTTGACACTCAGTGAAAAAACTAGAGATACTCCACGGTGTTGAAAACCTGAGAAGTCAACCCAACATTGCCTGATAAGTCTTAGAGTTGGGCTGGCAGATTTTGGCAGCTTCTCTATCAGCAAGATTTGTCTGTCAGGGAGAACAGTGAAAAGACCTGGCAGCATCAGAGGAGTTGGCCTTTTTTTCAGAGCATGGCATTCACCTTTAGAACACCTCAGAAGGCCACCAATGGATTCATGCTATGATTCTCATCTAGAAGTTTGTGACTTAAAGCCTGAGGTATTTTCTCAAAGATAAACAAATATAATCCAATGGGAGAAAAGTGGAAATATCTTGTATTTATTTGTGTAATTTTTTAATATTGGCACCTTCATAAAAGCAGCGTTAGATTGTACTTCTAGAAGAAACTTCTTGTATCATTGAGATTGAGTCTACAATGTACATTCTGTCCTCAAAGATTAGTCCAAGGCAATCATGAGGCTCCGTGTCTCCTTGCCAACAATTGGGTTAGATATAAGAATATTATCTAGTCTTGGCCAATAAGACATGAAGAAATCTCCACAGGAGGCTCTCAGAAACACTTTCTTGCTTCTAACTGGTAAATATGGGGAGAGATGCTCCCCTTTATCCTTGCTGATATGGTAATATCTGCACATGATGACCAGAATCACTGGAGGCCTCTTGCTGTCAGCCTGAGGTTGAAGCACACACAGGAAAGAAGGAAGAGCTCATAGGGTTGGAGGAGCAGAACCAAAGCGCTCTCATTTGCCTTTTGAAGCTGCTCCACTTCTGGACTTGTCATGTGAGCTGCTCATTTTCCTTTCTGTTAAAGCTGGAGTAAATGTTAAGTTTCTTGCAATTTTGAGCGCATCTTCTCTGATAAAAACAGACTCAGGATGTTGAATTTGATCCTCAGTTAGTAGAAGGTAATCCTCAGTTACCATCACCTGGGAGTAACAAAGGAGAGATGCAAAGAGAGAAGAAAGCCATGCAGACATATGCTAGATGACCTAAGGTGCAGTGTGTGGCACATCCCTTTTGTGTAGGCAGGGAGTATGCATAAACAGCCTCCTTTCCTTTTCTCTACACACCACAGGTTCTTATGTATGTTCTATGACACCTTGGCAGTCTGGTGATACCCAAAGATCACTTTTCAGATACATAATTTTAAATTAGTAAAAGAAAAAATATATATAATTGCAAAAATTATATTGCAATAGCTATAAAAATGTTTAAAAAACTAAATTTGTGATGTCTATTAAATGTGTTCTTTCTCTGTTTTACATAAAAGTCTATTATATGTCTAAAGGCCACTGTTATTTTAAAGTAATAAATGAAATTATTTTGAGATATTCACAAATGTAAAATGAGGTAAAATAACCTGCAGTTTCTATTGGCCATAGTCAAAGATCTTGTTAATACTTCGTGAATTATTGTCCTAAATTCATAATTGAAGAAAATAGTTAATTTCAGTTATAATTAGTGAACTAATAATGTAATGGCTTTTTTATCCAATTTCGTAGGCCCTCTGAAACCTATCTAAAGATCACTTGCTGAGGAAGTCCAGTTCTTACCTTTTTAGAAAGTAATATTCTAATCCACCTTGAAGGCAGCCTTTTGTTCTTTGCTGATTGGGCTTGTACAGAGAGCGTTAGAGCCACAACTGTGTATTTGTGGCAAATGTAAATTAGGACTGCTGCCATCTCTAATCTTGATCACTTATGTTTAGAAATCTCCTTCTAGTTACTTCTTCTTAGCTAATTGTGATGTTGGCTGGGGATTTTCTAGACAACTACTAGAAAGAACTTCTTGTTTTTATTCAGGAAGGGTAATTCCAATATTTCAAAATTATTTGCTTTTTCTGTATCGTCTAGCAACTGAAAGATTGCATGACTCCTGCTTGGAAATAAACTCTTTGGCTAGGTGGTATTACTAATCTTAGCTAGTGCAAAATTAAGAAGGTGAAATTTGTTAACTGCTAAAATGCCTATCCCAACAATCTCAATTCCTACTTTCTTTGTCCAAACCTCAAATGTAATTTTCTAAAAATCACTTAAGACTTCACTTTACACTAAATTAACAATCCAGAGAACAAGAAAACATTTTATTTTATGACTTAGTAGAGCTGTCTCTTATTATGTTTAAGAAGAAGGAAACATGTTTAAGAAGTTAGCTGCCCCTTGCCCTCCTCTCCAAATTCCTGTGGCCATAATGTTTCATTTAGGACCTTTGTTTTGACTCATTCCAGTGAATTTTGCAAAATATTTACAAATTCTTATCTCAAATAGAATTTGATATGCAAAAAAATAGTGCCTTCTATTTATTGAATAGCACCAGGTAAATGAATAGAAATATGGAAAGGGTTATGAGCTACAAGAGTATATGGAAAAAATATATATATATGTTAAAATATGTGTATGTGTGTGGGTGTGTGTGTGTGTATATATATATATATATATATATATATATAGAGAGAGAGAGAGAGAGAGAGAGAGAGAGAGAAAGAAAGAGATGGATTACCCAATTGACCTTGGGCAATCTTGTTGATACAGCAATTTTCTCAGCACCCATTCTTTACAAAAGTGGATATATTTTTAGCAACAGGGTTTATTTTAAATGAGCTATCTGATGTATTAATGATACCCATAGTTGTAACTTTTCCAATAATTGAATTCTCATTGTTAGTGGAGACTGTTACAAACTACTGGAAGATAGTCTCCTTGGGGTTTCCATTTGATCAAGTTTTTATCATTTCCTGAAATGGCTAAGCCTCATTAGTGGCTACTACTTCTACTTTCTAAAGAAACTGCCCTGGGTCTTCACCTGGAGCTTATCAGGCTTCAATAATGAAAGATGTGAAAGAAACCGCTAGGCATTAGCATTAGAGCAATCATTAGAGACAGGAATTATGTCATTAAAAGTTACTGCAGCTATAATGAAGATCAGGATAATAGACAAATAAAAGAGATACCAGGGTTGGTTAGAAGGAATCGTACAAAATTGGGTAAATGGAAGGCTTAAGGTTTTCAATTTACTTCCTCGAGAATCGGAATTCAATTTATTTCTTTTTGGGGGTTCCGGGTGGTATCAGATCTGCTTTGAGAATAAAGCCATGAAATCCAATTTATTCATCAAATATGTATTCATTTGCATACTTATTGTTTAAATAATTTTTCTTACAAAAACAACATGTGCAGCAAATCTCTCAACCTAACAAAGGACATCTATTAAAAATCCACAGCAGCCAAGATCACACTTAATGGTAAAAGACCAAATGCTTTCCCCCTAAGAACAGGAAAAAGACGCTCTTATTGCTGTTTCTATTAAACATTATTCTATAGGTTCTAGCCAAAAAAAAAAAAAAAAATCATGAAAAGGTTATAAAAGGCATCCAGATAAGAAATGAAAAGGTAAAACTAACTGTATTCATAGATAACATGATCTCGTATATAGATAATCGTAAAGAATCCACTAAAGTACTATTAGAACTTATAAACAAATTCAGCAAGATTTTAGGATACAAATATTAAAAAGTCATTTGTGTTTCTATACAATAGAAATAATCTGAATGTCAAACTAAGAAAACAATTCCATTTATAATCACATAAAAAAGAATAAAATACTTAGATATGAATTTAACAGAAGACATATAAAACTGAAATTCTGAACACTACAAAACATTTTTGAAACAAGTCCAAATAAGTGTAAAGACAACCCATGTTTGTGAATTAGCAGACACAATATTAAGATAGGAATACTGCCCAATGTGTATCTGTAAATTCAATGCAATTCTTTTCACAATTTCAGCTGGGCATTTTGTAGAAATTAACAAGCTGATCTAAAATTCATATGGAAATGTAAGGGACCAAGAAAAGACAAACAATTTTGAAAAAGAAGAACAAAGGAGGAAGACTCATGCTTCTCAATTTCAAGACTTACTCCAAAGCAAAAGCAATCAAGACATTGTGGCAGTAGAATAAAGTGCCACAGTAGAACAAACTTGAGAGTCCAGATATAAAACTATTTGTGGTCAATTGATTTCAACAAGGCTGCCAACGTTCTTCCATGAGGAAAAAACATAGTCTTTTCAACAAATGGTTTTAGGACAACTGGATATCTACATATCAGATAATAACGTTGGACCACACCATACACAAAAATTAACTTAAAATGAATTATCAATATAAATGTAAGAGCTAAAACTATAAAAGTCTTAGAAGACAACATAAGAGTAAATTTTGATGTACTTGGGCTAGGCATAGTCTTTTTAGACACAACACAAAAAGCACAAAAGAGAAAATAGAAAAAAAAAAAGATAAATTAGAGTTCTTTAAAATTAAAATATTTGTGATTCAAATGATACCATCAAGAAAGTGAAACAAACACAATATGAGAGAAAATGTCTACCAATCATGTATCTGATAAGGGACTTATATCCATCACATATAAAGAACTCTTGAAACTCAACAATAAAAAGACAACCAATTTGAAAAGTAAGCAAAGGATCTGAATAGACATTTTTCCAAAGAAGATATACAAATGGTCAACAAGCCCATAAATAGATGCTCATTGTTAGTCATTACTGAAGTGCAAATCAAAACTACAGTGAGATATCAATTCATATCCACTAGAATAGCTATAGCAAAAAAAATTTGGAAACAACAAATGGCAAGAATGTAGAACAAGTAGAATCTTCAAATTATGCTGGTAGGAATGGAGGTTGGTGCTGCTGCTTTGGAAAATAGTCTGGCAGCTACTCAAAAGTTGAAACATAGGGTGTGGTGTGATGGCTCACACATGTAGTCTCAGCACTTTAGGAGGCCAAGGTGGGAGGATTGCTTAACACCAGGAGTTTGAGAAAAGTTTAAACATAGTTACCATATGACCTAGCAATTCTACTCTTGAGAATGAAAACTTAGATTAAAACATACACGTGAATGTTCATAACAGCATTGTTCACAACAGCCAAGAAGTGGAAAAAACTCAAATACCAATAATTGATAATAACCAAATAAAATGTGGCATATTCATTAAACAGAATATTATTGGGTAAATGAATATATTACTGATACATTCTACAACATGGTGAACTTTGAAAACATTATGCTTATTCTTTTTTAAGGATAAATAGTATTCCATTGTGTAGGCATACCACATTTTCTTTATTCTTTCATCTGTCAATAAACACTTAGGTTGTTTCCATATCTTGGCTAGTAAAAATAATACTGCAAAAAATGTGGGAGTGCAGGTATCTCTTTAATATACCGATTTCATTTTCTCTAGATATATACCCAGTAGTGGAATTACTGGATCATATGTTAGTTCTATTTATAATTTTTTGAGGAACCTCCACACTGGTTTTCATCATGTTCATGCTAATTTATATTCCCACCAACAGCATACAAGAGTTTCCTTTTATTCATATCCTCACTAAGACGTGTTATCTCTTGTGTTTTTGATAATAGCAATTCTAACAGGTCTGACATAATGTCTCTTTCTGGTATTAATTTGCTCATCTGGTGATTAGTGATGTTGAACATATTTTCATATACCTCTTGGACTTTTTTGTGTCTTCATTTGAGAAATGTCCACTCAGGTCATCTGCTCCTTTTTTAATTGGGTTGTTTTCTTGCTATCAAATTGAGTTCCTTATATATTTTAAATATTAACCCCTTATTGGATGTATGCCTTCAAATATTCTCTTCCATTCTATGACTTGTCTCTTTACTCTGTTGGTTGTTTGCTTTGCTCTGTAGAAGCTTTTTAATTTGATGTAATCCCACTTGTCTATTTTTGCTTTTGTCACCTGTGCTTTGGGGACCATACTTTTTAAAAATTATTTCCCAGACCAATGTCATGGAGCATTTTTACTTTGTTTTCTTCTACTACTTATACAGTTTCACATCTTATGTTTAAGTATTTACTACATTTTGAGTTGATTTTGCATATGGTGTGAGGTAAGGGTCTCATTTAATTCTTCTGCGTGTAAATATACAGTTTTCCCACCTTTTATTGAAGAAACTGTCCTTTTTCCAACATGTGTTCTGGACGTCCTTGTCAAAAATCACTTGACTGTAAATGTGTGGATTTGTTTCTGGGCTCTCCATTCTGTACCATTGGTCTATGTGTTTTTATGCCAGTGTTGTGCTGTTTTAATGATTATAGCTTTGTAGTAGACTTGAAGTCATATAATGTGGTGCCTCAGGCTTTGCTCTTTTTGCTCAAGATTGCTTTGGCCATTTGGGGCCTTTTATAGTTCCACACAAATAAGATTTTAGAGATTAGAGAAAGACATTGTTGCTCCCGTTTTCAAATGGAAAAACTGAGGTTTAAATGATCAAATGTCCAAGATTTCTTAGTGAATAATTAAATTCAGAAACTTGTCTTTATCTTACTCTAGATAGTTTTTAAGCAGCAATTTCAATTAATCTCCCTGAAAAATACAAGACACATTAAACAAGGTCCTTATGTTAATTCTCATCTTCATCCCAGCCTATATTGCTGCTAGGTGACTCTTCCCAAAATAAATGCTAATTGCATCATTTCTTTGTATCCAAGGTTTTTTATGATTCTTTTCTGTTCCCTTAGTTCTTAATCTGCTGTTCAAATTCCCCAGCAACCTGCCTGTAATTTACTTTCCCAAAAGCTTAATCTAAGCTTATATACTTCTGGGCACATTTTCTAAGGCCAAAATCAAAAACAAAACAAAGAAACACTACTATTTGCTATTCTTTACACATTTTCTTCACTTTCTTCATTTTATGCCTTTGATCATGTTCTGTTAGCTTGAAGTGCCTTTCTCACCGTTGACTCTATATAGCTAAAACTTAGTTACACCTCAGGTTCATCTTAAATTCTACCTCTGTCAGGAAGCATTCACAGAGGGTGGGGTTTGGGGTTGGGGGTTGAGGGGTGATCTTTCTCATCTTTGAACTTCCCCATACTTTATTGCAATAAAGTATTTGCTACTTTGTATTATAGTTATTTGTAGTCTGTTTTATCCCATTTATTACTCCTGATTTCCAAAAATTGAAATATTAGCTAAGGGACTTTATTTTGGCCAAAAGTAGCCTGTTGCTTCTAATATTCTTTTATTGACAGTTCATTTATGTTTAGTCTGTGAAGGGATATCTTGTGTAATTTCATGTATTTATTCGAATTTTCTGTCAGTTGTTCTGCTATACCTTTGATTAATTATTCAGTAGTATGTAAATTAGTCTCATGTTTTAACCTATCAAAAGCAACAGTGGGATGAGCCAGTTAAATTTTCTTTGCGAACCTGTTATTTTTGTCTTGAGGAATCCTGTTGAGGTTTTCTTGAGGTGAATGATGGAATATCAAAGAGGGACGTAGGACTAGGAGGGAAAAACAGTTCCCCTTGAAGACTAGAATGAGGAATCACAAGCATGGTTTTCATTTGCTGCCTTCTGAACTGAGGAATGAGTTTAAAGTATTTGCATATATTAGTTAGGAGTAGCAGAATCCAGCTTCTAACAATGCTTCTTCCCAACTAAAATGAATTTATAGAAAATCAGGCTGTCTAATGGTGACATTCGCATTTCTGATTCACCATCAGGCCTACAGAAACTCCTTTAGCTGGTCATTATTACTGACAGCTTAGTACATCAATACATTCTCAAAGAGGACTTTTTGTAATTAAACTCCTACCCCATTGCACCTAGATTCATGCTCGTGTTCTGGATTTACACGTGCAGCTTTTGAATAATATGGCTTCAAATAAAATATCTAGGTAACTTAAGAAAATTTTTTATTTCTCTCTGTTTTACAGTAATATAAAGTTTTCATCCAACCCCATAAAACTAAATCCTTGTACTGCTTTGCCAATCCATACTTCAGAAAACTTGAGTTTTAAGGATTGGAAATGTATTAAGTAAGTTTCCCTGACACTGCAATTGGCTGTTTACATGCCCATTAGGTTTACTTCTCAAATGTACTGTGACTTCAAAATTACTTGTACCCTATAAACATAATCAGCAAATGCTGCTAGGGGATGAAAGAGTTTAGGACAACAAAAACTAGCATGTTGTTGGCTAAAGAATTCTGTTTTGCATTTGTCTTTCCTCCCAGTGGAGAATAAACTCACAGTTAAAAAAGACTAGCATGAAAGTTTTGTCTTATTTCCTCATAGGATTCTTAAATCCATTAGATGTATTTAATCATGGCAATTGTTGCTGGAACACCTCTGAGTATAATCAAATGAACCAGTGTTCCAAGATAGTAGGTATGAGCACAGACACACTGGACCTAAGGGACGAGTTTTCTGTGTTAGAAAACAGAGAGGTGAATGTCACTACTCAGTTTTTGGCATTTCACTATTCAAAGACTGTAGCAGGCTCCATCGTGGGACCTGTTGCTTTGGGTTTTTTGCTTCTAAAGTTTTTCTGAAAAAAAGGCAAATGTTCACAAGATAGATACAATGAAAGATTTCAGTTTTTCTTCATGGATCTAACATAACCTAGGGATTCTTTGTAGCACTGAATTCAAGGTTTAGCATATGGCCATGGAAAAAAAAATGGAAGTTTTACATCCAAATGTCCAACCTCCAACCCAAAGCAACCCATTTGGCCACTTTATTCAAATACTTTGTTAGCCTAATAAAAACATATAGGATGTTCAAGTTACTTTCCCAGTGGTTTCCAGGTGAGGCTGACCATCCGAATGCCCTGGCAAAGTTTCTTTAAAACATTGAGATTCCTAGAGTCCATCCCAGCCTTAGAGAGTCAGAATCTCCAGAGATTGGGCCAATGAATTTCATCCTCAAAAGATTCTGATTTGCAGCTAGGTCTAAAGACCAATGGAGTAAACCACACTTCCCCAGCTACTGGTCCAAGGACACTGAGGAATTACTTCAAAGTCTTTTTTTATATTTCCTTAAATTTTGATTACTTAATTCCTTTTATGAGCCTGCACAAGAAATAGAGTATGGCAAGTAATAAATTGCCTACCTCAATAAATTAACTCCTGTTCCCTACTCCTTAATAATCAACAATACCACCATTATTTTCTGATATCTCAAACATACATGATTCATCTGGTAATAGTGACATATTTCAACATAATTAAAATATTGAAACCCTTCTCTTTCCTGTTGGTGAGTTGATCAAGATTGGATTATTTTATGCTCCTGGAGCATGTTTTATAGTTGAAGAATGTACATTCTATTGAAAAAAAGTTTTTAAAAAGTGATGCAATTTTATGTAATCATAAGTTCAATAATAATAATAAGTTTTAAAAAGGAAGATAAGGGAATAAAAAGTAAGGTAAATGATGACAAGTTTCAGGAAAGGCCTTTCTGAGGAGGAGACATTTTATATGACAATTCTAGTGCTGAAGATACTGCTGCTATATTTTTTGAAACTGAGTAAATATTAGTTGAATGAATGAATGAATGACAAAAGTAAGGCCTCATAAGAATCTATGGGCTGAGCCTATACAATAATACAATCTTGGGATGTTCTAGGAATAGCACTGTCTAGGAACAGCATCGACTAGGAGAGCTGGGCTGGGGCCCAACAAAGCAGTGCCTGGAGGTCTTGATAAAGAGCTGAGACTTTATTCTATGTATAGATGGGGATTTACAGAGTTTCAGTCAGAGAAGTGATATGATTTTGTTTATGTTCTATAATGATTACTCGGGTTGCTGTGAGGAAAATGGAAAGCAGAGAGATGAGACAGGAGGACATTGCCAGGCTTTAGAACAGGGTGGAGGTTGTAGACTTGGAGAGAATGGCTCAGATTCTGCAAATAGTCAAAGGTGAAACAAGGAGTCTTGCTAATGGAGTGACTCTAGGAAGTAAGAGAAAGAGAAAAGTCAATGATTAACACATACATTTGGTTGGAGACCCTGGATTGATGGTACAACGTACCTAATGAGGTCAGGAAGACTAAGAAGCAGGGTCAGGGAGGGTGGTAAATCAAGAGTTCTGTCCTGGAATGGGAACACTAAGATGCCTATCAGACTTCAAGTGAAGATGTTGACTGAGGAGTTGAATTTTCAAGTCCGAAGCTCAGAGCTCTGGCTGGACAAAGGGATGTGCAAGCCATCAGCATAATGCACACTTGGACTGCCCTTGCGGCCACAACTTGCCTTTTCTGCTTTCTTTCCTCTCCTCTTCATAACTACTCCCATCTTCCCTCTTCTACTTCCTCCCCACTCTCTTCCTTTGCCCCTTCCTCTGCTGTATTAGATGTATTTTTAGAATCCATTGCCCTCTTATTTTTTTTTCCTATATTTTTTCACCATGGGATATGTTATGTCCAGCTTAGAAATATACAGTCACACAAGAAGATTTGAACTCTACTGTATAACTCATTAAGTCACTTGCTGCTCTCTCTCAATTTTCTCATGTGTGAAACATGCAGTCAGGTTATGTCAGTGGATGAGATGACAGCGGGATGCCCAGATGCTGATCCTGCTTCAAGCCTAGTAGATCTGGGTTTGTTAATACCATCATTGTTGTTGTTAACAATGATGTTTATTAAAATCCCACTGAACAAAAGTGTCCATGAGCAGAAATGGAAGTTTGGAAACCACTGGCTTAAAATGATAAATGATCTTTAAGTTACTCTCTGTCACTGAATTCAATTTTCCATGTGACTAATGTGGACTGAGGAAATGTAAGCAGAAGTGATTGGGGTTTAGGGTCTAAAATTAAGAATCAGTATTATGCACTGTCCTGACATCTGGTAAAATCAGTAGGGCTTCAAAAGGCTTAATCCCAGCTCCTCTCCGCTCTCTGCTCCCACAGATAAGGTGCTCAAACCAAACAACCCTTCTTATCAAAGGGACCACAGACAGTCCTGTGTTTCCCTGAATAATAGGTTTCATTGCTTGCCACCCTATGAAATTATTCAAACAAGTCAATCACTTCCTCCTGTGTGAATGAAGGGGCACCTCATCCTCTGGACACTACACTATCTGCCTCTTCCTGCCTCTGCTTGTCCACTCCATTCCTGAGTACAACCCCTGGGTGGCCCTCCATCATGTGCAATGTCCTCTATTCCAGGCTGTGAGTATAACCAACAAACTGCTGTCAATCTCATCTGTCCAGTGTCAGGAGTCGTGTATCCTGCCATCTCCATGACCTCAGGGAGGGAAGATGAAAATGGGGTGGGCTGGGCACAGTGGCTCACACCTGTAATCCCAGCACTTTGGGAGGCTGAGACAGAAGGATCACCTGAGGGCAAGAATTTGAGACTAGCCTGGCCAACATGGTGAAACCCTATCTCAACTGAAAATATAAAAATTAGCCAGGCATGGTGGCGGGCGCCTGTAATCCCAGCTACTTGGGAGGCTTATTGGGAGGCTTAGACAGGAGAATCGCTTGAACCCGGAAGGAGGAGGTTGCAGTGAGCCGAAATCACCCATTGCACTCCAGCCTGGGTGACAAGAGCAAAACCACAAGAAAGAGAGAGAGAGAGAAAGAGAAAGGCAGGAAGGGAGGAAAGAAAAGGAAGGAAAGGAAAGGAAAAGGAAAAGGGAAGGAAAGGAAATAAGGGAAGGAAGGAAGGAAGGAAGGAAGGAAGGAAGGAAGGAAGGAAGGAAGGAAGGAAGGAAGGAAGGAAGGGAAAAGAAAGAGGAAAGAATGGAAAGAAAGAGAAAATGAGATGAATAGGAAGCCATGAAAACAGTGATGAAGGACCCTTTTATTTATTTATTTATTTATTTTTTTGAGATAGAGTCTTACTCTGTCACCCAGGCTGGAGTGCAGTGGTGTGATCTTGGCTCCCTGCAACCTCTGCCTCCTGGTTCAAGTGATTCTCCTGCCTCAGCTTCCCAAGTAGCTGGAATTACAGGTATGCATTGCCACACCCAGCTAATTTTTGTGGGGGGGGGGGTTGTTTGTTTTATGGTAAAGACAGGCTTTTACCATGTTGGCCAGGCTGGTCTCGAACTCCAGACCTCAAGTGATCCTCCCACCTCAGCCTCCCAAAGTGCTGGGATTACAGGCGTAAGCCACCACAGGACACATTTGTGTAGAAGTTTTAAAAACCAGCCTGTAGTTTTGCCGCTCTCTTTTTTCATGTGACATCACAATGTCTCAGACAAAGGCTACTGTTTTAGCCTGAGCCTGATTGAAGAGCTGGAGCCAACCCTGACAGGCAGTCACAGAAGTGAGAAACCAGCATTGGTTGGTACAAGCCATAAGCCCCCTGAGATTTGGAGGTTTTTTCGTTACCTTGGAATAATTTAGAATAACTTAACGTAACTTAGCCTAAGTTAAGTTGAAAACAGATTTGTACTGGGGAGCAGAGGGTGAGTGCGTGTAGAGAGCATGTAGACACTAGGATACCAGGGCAAGATGAAGGGGGAAGGGAACAGGAATTGTCTCAGTCCTGTACCTAGTACAGATATTTTGTACTCATTGTTTTTTACTTTAACTTTTATGACAATTCTATAACTAGGATCAATACTTAGCTCTTATCTTAGAAGAGGCAAAGAAACTAGTATCAACCAGCATAATGGGATTTCCCAACTTCAGCAGTCCTGACCTTCTGAGCCAGATAGTTATTTGTTGCAAGGGGAGAAGGACTCTCCTGTGCATTGCAGGAGGTTTAATGCTCTTTGGCCTCCGCCCCGGTAGCACTTCCCAGGTCATAACAATCACAAATGTCTCTAGACAATGCCAAATGTTTCCTGGGGGACCAAAAGACCCTAGTTGGGAACCACTGCAGTAGAATCCTAAAATCAGACAGAAGTCTACCTTGCTCAAATATCTATGCCATTTCCATGAGGCCCTCATGACAGCACTGCAGGTATGCAAAGAAGGAAGACTTGGCCCCTTCTTGACCTAGCCGGGGCCCTATCTGGCCTGTTTGGTGGATCAGAATGGAAGACAGATTCTCACTTGCCTCACTGACTTACCGGAGCTGTCATCTGGCCCTAAGCAGCACAGTGCACAGTGTGAGTACGCTCCATATCCTATTACCAAATAGCTGAGCTGTTCTTCCCCACAGAGGATGTTCCTAATAAATTATAGGTCTGAGCGAGTGATGAGCCTGCGGAAGGGTCATGATGAGTCTCTCTTTACTGCTATTAAGAAAAAATAAAACCGTGGTTAACCACATGGACCATATGGGGAATAAATCAAGGAAACTTAAATATGTACTAGGAGGAATTTCTGAGGCCAGGAAACGCAGCTCTAGCTTGCTCTCCTGCCAACCTGTGAAGACTCATGCTTGATGCATGGTGAACTGTGTCCTGTGGCTGTCAGCCAGGAGACTTCTGGTGAGGCCATGGGCATGAACAAAACATATGTCCATGGGGCTTCCTCCTGCCTCCTCATTAAGGGACTGAAATAACACTCCAGTTCATTGGGCCTTGGGAAGGCAGGCTAAGACTCCAAACATTAATTACCACAATATCAAAAGGTTACATCTTCCTCACTCTGTGAGAAGGAAGAGCAATAGGAAGCCACCAGTCCTTGGAGCCCCAAAGTGGTGTCCTGTTCTGTTCTATACTTAAAAGGACAGACTTGGCAGGGCACGTTTGGCTCAAGCCTATAATCCCAGCACTTTAGGAGGCCGAGGCAGGAGAATCATGAGGTCAGGAGATCGACAGCATCCTGGCTAACATGGTGAAACCCTGTCTCTACTAAAAATACAAAAAATTAGCCAGGCATGGTGACACACACCTGTAGTCCCAGCTACTTGGGAGGCTGAGACAGGAGAATCGCTTGAACCCGGGAGGCAGAGGTTGCAGTGAGCCAAAATCACGCCTCTGTACTCCAGCCTGAGTGACAGAGTGAAACTCCATCCCCCCCAAAAAAAAAAGAAAAAAAAAAAAGGACAGACTCCCTTTTTCTGTAGCTATTTGGTGCCAGTTTGCCCTTCTCCTTCTTCAAGATGATGTCAGAGCTGAAGACCCTGCTTCCCACAGGGCAAATGCTTACAAGAAATGAAAACTCCACAGTCCATGAAGCCTGAGAGAAAAGAGCTGCTTTGTGCCATACCAAACCCCTGCCTCTATCTAGCCCCTCCAAGTGTCCCAGCTCCCATTCCATCTTCCTCCTTCAGCCAACCAAGGGTCCTCAAGCAAAACACCACGGACATATAGACCACAACAGCCACCCATGCTCAACATCTCAACGACGCAGTCATTTAAACATAGATCTTTTTAAGGTTAGCTAGAATTACCCTAGCTATGATGATTAACCCACAGATTAAGAAAATGGGTTAGAACCCAGTGCCTTTCCCCACCTACAGTTACGCGTTTCACTGTAATTCATATAGTTGTAAAGTTAGTGATACAAACATTGCATACAGAGGGACTTGTGTGGTTATGTACTATGAAGACTAATTCAAACTCATTATGATATGTATGTGGGGAGGGGCATCTCAAAAATGTAAAACTGTAACTCTCACCTATAATCACGCATCATTATTGTGCCGTTCCAAAAGAAAACGGCTAGCATTCTCCTGGGGAATTGCTACTATCTCGTGAAGGATTTTGGATAAGTAGAGTCAAGACAGGGTGACATGTAATATAAGGTTTCCACTGCAGCCTTGTAGCTGACAGCGAAATCCCTAGGTTGCTCAGTGATGTGTTTCTGATAGTTTGCATTTTGGTTAACGGTTATTGCTTAAATGTGTGCAAGCAAATGTACAGAATTTCAGCTGTCTTTAAGCTTTCTAGTTTGAGGATATGTTTAATCCTCTTTAAGGATAAGTAATTTTTATTATTTTAGAGTCAGTCTTCTACAGTGTAATAGCTTCCATTCATTTGTGACACATTTGCTATGGGTGGGCAGCATGAGCTCCAGGCCATTCTTGCTTAGAAGGGGGTTTCTGAAGAGGGTCTTATTGCTGAAGCAGGTTCCTTCCTTGAATAACATAAATGAAACATTCTTAGGCCTTGGAAAATTATCTATGTTTGACGAAATTGCACCAAACATATGGGTCTTTAAAGGATGCCTAAGGATCTAATGTGTTTATCTGAATGTTGAATATAGATGTGGTATGTTTCTGTGAGCCCTAGATTTTAGAAGGTTCATAGTGTATCTTTTTCCAATAGCTGTGAAACTTGATTCTTTACCTTTCCTTTGTTTTCTGTTATTTGTTTTTGTGTGACTTTCTCTCCTACCCTTACATGAGTGTCATTTCTTTGAATTTCCTGCTGCAATAACTGCTTTGATAACAAATGAAAAAGCAAAGAGGACCTTGGGTTTACTCTCCTGGGTTGGACTCAGAGCCAGTAAATTGCAGCCCTTAAATCTACTGATTTATTGCACATTTTTCCATGTCTATATGGCAAAAGTCACTTAATAAAGAGAAGCCAATCCATTGTTCATTGTTTTGGGCTTTTTGTTCATATTTTAGCAATCTTAATGTTAATCTCAGATAGTCTGTATCGATAACAAATCAGTGACCTGAAAATCAATCATTAAAATAACTTGTAAAAAAAAAAGTTCTGCATATAAAATGACCTGATTTTTCAACAAATCCCAATTTATTTTATTCAAGATCATTGTTATTATATGAAATGGTTGAAATATATATATTTTTTCAAGTGTTATTCCCAAATTTCTTCCTTTCTACCTTCCAGTTTCTGGAACCAGTAAAAGTGTGACTTTAGGAAAATTATTTACCATGAATTCTTCTTATCCAAATAAGATAATTTCTTCTTTCCTACTTCAAATTTTGTTGAGTCTTTTCATGAGACAAATCTTCCTTCCAGACAGTTCTGAATGACACGTGATGGCTCTCTACCGAAGCGCATGCAATAGCATTCAAATCCAGAGCTTAGAACAGCATCTAGCACAAAGTAGGTGCTCAATAAATATTTGTTGAATTAATGAGATGTAGTTAACAAAATTATAAAGCTTCTCCAACCACAAGAACAAAATTGAATTTTCTGAAACACCCTTAGATGCACTTCAAAGTATAAAAATGAAGGGGTTTGAGGAAGGATGAACAGTTCAGAAGCCAATCTTTTAATAATCACCTTTTAACATCACCACCTTTCCTCTACTCCTTTCATCATCCTCATTTCAATCTTAACATCAAAATCATCTCAGAAAGCCATCTTAGGATCAAGGACAGGTAGAAATTCATAGTACATTAGCCATTACTTTTCATTTACATTATATGAAATGTCACCACTCTCTTCTCAGTTTAATATATTCACTATTCACTTTAGTTGCATATGCTAGTATGTACGGGGGGGGGGGGGGAACCCTATCAATTGCTTTCAGAGGTTTACTATGACTACATCCCCCTTACCTTATTTTCCCTTTAAGAGCTTAAATTGTACCACGCTAAATCTTCATATCACAAGCAGGTTACTGAAGCAAACACTAATGACATTGGCATATGATATGGTGTAGAATTGTAGATTTAGTGATTTGCCAGTTGTCAAAATGCAAATGAAAAATCCTCACCAAAAATATTTAAGGATTATGATTTCCACTACCTGAAAAACGTCACAAAATCACCACCAAGCTGAGCAGTTGTTCTAGTGCATGAAAACAGACTAAATTACCAAGTAGATTTTTTTTTTCCTAATTCTAAGTTCAGGCAACCACAATAGGCAGCCTGTGACATAGTACGCCCTTGAACGATTCTTTGAGCTAATATTGATTGCAATAATGATTTTCCTAACAAGTCAAAATTGACTTCACAATACAAGTATTGTTATGCATGTTTTTCAGGAGCAGGACTTGGAACAAAAGTTCATAATGTCATGCTATGTATTGAACACTCTTAGTATGAGTTAACTAACAGGTAATTGTATCCATTGGAACCCATTAGAAGGGTCTATTTTGTTTTAAGAGTCAGAGAATACTTTTTTAAATAACACAGCCTCTGATTAGTAGGTGCAGAAATTCATTCAACAAATATTGAGCGTCTATTTTGTGCTGCTGACTTTCCTATGCACTGCAGATAGAGCACATAAAGTAACAGCAAAGTGCCTATCGTCATGGTTGTGCAGGCCTTTGAAAGTCACCATGGGGACTTTTACCAGGGAGGAGGTAGACAGCCATTGGAGAATCTGAGAGAGGAGTAACATAATTTGATTTATGTTTTCAAAAGAATAGTCTGCTGTGTCAGAAATAAATATAGTGAGGTGAAGGAGCGAAAAGGGAGACCAGTTAGGAGGCCATTGCACTAATCCAGCCAAAGAGGATAGTGAATTAGACTAGAAGGTGTACAGTGGACATGGGGCAATGTGGTTGAATTCTGCATAAACAGAATTTTGAAGATAGAGCCAAATGGCTTTACTGATGAAATGAACTTGTAGTGAGAGAAAAAGAGCGAGGAGTCAAACATGACACAAAGAATTTGGGGCTAAGAAGCCAGAAAACTAAGTTGCCATTTCTCAGAATGGAGAAGACTACAGGACAAAAGAGTTTGGAAGGACTGAGACCTCAGTTTTGGATTTGTTATGCTTAGGATGCTTGTTAGTCAGCAAATGTTATGTGCAACAAGACTTTTCTAGTTTATTCATTTATTAAACAAATATCATTTGAGCACATATTATGTGCTATACATGGAGCATACAGTGGAAAACAAAAATAGACATGCGCTCTGCCCACACTTTGAGCTAAGGACTAGTCAGAAGCCTACCATTTTGAAGTCATACAAATAAATGTAAAGTTACAACTATGAAAGGTGATATGAAAGAAAGATACATTATATAGATAATGGGGTTTTGACCTAAATCAGGACGTTAGTAAAGGCTTATCCGAAAATGTGAGGACGGAGCTGAGACATTAAGAATAACAATCAATACATACCATGCTCTAAACCAGGGGTGTCCAATCTTTTAGCTTTCCTGGACCACATTGGAAGAAGAATTGTCTTGGGCCACACATAAAATATACTAACACTAACAATAGCTGATGAGCTTAAAAAAAAAAAGAAATCACACACGAAAAAAATCTCATCATGTTTTAAGAAAGCTTACAAATGTGTGTTGGGCCACATTCAAAGCCATCCTGGGCTACATGTGGTCCGTGGGCCATGGGTTGGACAAGCTTGTTCTAATCAAAAACATGTTTGTATGATGAATGACCAATGCTTAATTAAAGCCAGTGTCCAAGATGTGGTGAAAATTCAGGAATTTAAACGTTAGGACAATAAAAGTTCCTAGCAAAGAAAATGAAAACAAATGGGGAAAGGAATGGTATGAAAGAAGAACCCATAGAATGAGAAATCTGAGAAAGAGATACTGCAAAGTGAAATTTCAGACTGTTCTTCATTTCCATTTTGCTGAAGAGGAATGGTTGCCCTTAATATAGTACAACAGAAAGAACTAATTAGACCATCCACCAACAACTGAACGCAGAGTGTTGATGTGAGTGGAACTGTAACATCACTAAGTCATAAATTTTGCTCACCATATTTATGACAATTTGTCTTAAATTTCTTCCCCTGTCACCTTTTATCATATAAGATCACATTCATATTTTATTTGAGCCCCACAAATATGAGCCTCTTCACAGGAATTTGTTATTTTTATGCCTAAATCAGCTTGTTTTGTGATTATTATTTTATTGCAACCACATTTTGCTCTCATTTATTGTCTTTGCAAAATTAAATTCTGATAAAAACTGAGAAGGAGGGACTTGGAGAGGAATACTTTTCCTATCTATAAATGTAAGTATCTCATAATGAGGAGAGTAATCGATCTTGAAGAACTCCAGGCTGAGTCAGAAATTCTTTCAGCCTCTCTATCCTTTTTGGATTTCAATAAAACATTTTAAAAAGATTGAAACAGTATTGGATTGAGTGAAGGCATTTACACTGTTCTCATTATTGTTTATCCACTACCAACACTAATTTCAGATAACTCTAGTGTGTAAGGAAGACATAACTGATTCTGCAGTCACTGATTATCACTGTGAATTTTGAACATTAAGATGCTATTGATTGCCTGAAGCCTTCCCTTGTATACTTAAGCAGTGGTTTCAATGTTGGCTGAAGGAGAAATGAACCCCATGCTGACAATTAGAATCTTCTGCTGTCTTAGAACTGTTTACCACAATTCCATTTCTTGCCCTTCACCTATTAAAATAATTAAAAGTAATGGCAAAAACTGCAATTACTTTTGCACCAACCTAATCCTTTACTTTGTACCACTGAGAGATTGACTACTGCCTGTCACAGGGGAGAGATGTCAAGGCTTCCCAGGCCTGCAACGTTTTATAGGGTGTGATCACTCTACAGGTACCTCTGCCTCCCTCCTACCTCCAAACTCTTGAATCAAATTTAAATAATCAGATATACTAAAATGTGTACAAGCAACATCAAATGTAAGCTAGGCTTAGGCAATTGTTCTGCAGTTTTTCTCCTTTACTTTTGTTGGTACAGAAAACTTTTAAATAAGTCACAGGCCATCTGTTGGCCTTAACCTCAAGGAACCAGGGATAAAAGGGACTCCAGGTTTACATGTCTGAGTACCAGGAAAAACTCACAGTGAGCTGATTTACCAAGGCTCTTGAAAGGAATACCCTGGGAATTAATTTAGCTCAAGACAAAATTCAATTTGAAGTTTTTCTTCTTTGGCTTCGAAAATATGCAAAGAAAAAAATATTACTGCCATGACCATTCAATTATCTTCCATCATTCCTTAATTTGCTATTTTCAAAGTACAAATCCATACTATTTACAGAATTGAAAGTGCCTTCACGCATCTCCAACCAATCCTGAAATCAACGCTCTGATACAACTACAAAATGTCTTCAGTTATTTTTCTAACTAATGGAAGACTTTGTTGTTATGTTTTCCTTAAAAAATACATACAATTTAGAGAAATTTAGAAGGTTTCCATGGAAGCATTTTTGTAAGCTGTGTAGCCATGGCTAAAGACAATTTTGCACTGGCAAGCTTTTTCTTTCAAATTTTTTCATTCACTTATCTACTCCATTGGTACGGTTGGTAAAGTCTCGTCTTTAAAGTTTCATGTATGCTGAGCACTTTGGCTTCAGAATTGCAGATAAGTGGCTTCAGAACAGCAGACAACACAGTGGAGGGGGTCTTTGTTGAACAATAGACATAGAAGACATTCAGAAAGCCACATTTCAAGGAGCAATACTTCCAGAAGTGAGTTGGTGTTTTCTCAAAGGGTTGGATACTTGTGATAGATCTGAGCCAGACAGACACAAAAATTCTTTTCTTCAATATCACAAGGACCTTTTGTGATAGGTTTATCAAATTTTCCTATGCTAAGGGATGTATAACTGCTTGTTGTTTGATTATCAGTGGACAGCTTAAATAATCAGTTTGATACTCAATTTTATACAGATAGTTTCAAAAATAAAACAACCAGGAGTTGATACTAGAAGAAAGAGATCATGTGTGGGTTGGTTTCACAGAAGAGAGTCTCATACCTTCAGTGATGAATTCTAAGCCAAAATTAGTACACGTGAAAAATATTCTCTGAGAGGCTCTTTTAATGTATCAAGTGGTCAGTCTCTACAAATAGAAATACCCATCATAATCAGTGCAAGCATGAAGAAGAAGGTCATTCCGGTTCAAAAGAGAAAAGATTCTAAAAGTTAGGTTCTGAATTTCTATGTTTCTATCCGATGTGTTTCCTGGCTATTTTTGTTTCACCTGTAAGTTACTAAACTATCATGACTTTTCTCAATTCTCCCTCATGGCAGTCACTGGGGAAAAAAAAATATGAATTTAATTACCTTAAGAGTTAAGGTTTATCTGAGGTGACAGTATTTATATGGATACCTGGATACCTGAATTGGAAGGTGGAGCTGATCTCCCTATTCTGCCCTTGGGTGTAGACCATGCATAAGATCTTATGATGTCATCTAGAGGCTGATAGAATATCAAAACCCAACATGTCAGCACTGAAAGATATAAAAACATTAATTTACCTCCACCTTGAAAAGAAACAAATAAATAGTCTGGAATACTACAATAAATGATGAACTTTTCTTCCTCTCCCCTATATTGTACTTCTCTTGTGTACCTCTCATTTCGTGCCTCCAACAACTTACCGGATATTCTTTATCTGCATTCCTCATTTTTCCAGCAACAAAGTAAGTTCTCCCAAGGCCAGATTTGAATGCTGCCCAACTTCCCAATATTGGGTTTTTAAAAGGCTCAAGTCTCATTTTCAAAGCTTATACATTTTACCTAGGGCAAGTTACACATGTTACATCTCTGAATTTGATTTCTGCACAGGTAAAAAGGAAATAATAATAATAGCTAGCTCACTGAGTGGCTGCAGAGATTAAATAAGATAACATAAAAGGAAAAGCACGTTACAAAAAATGTACAGATGACAGTTGTTATTACTAATGAATGTTAATTTATAGTTCATTAGTCAAAAGGCTAGAATGGGATAAACAATCTCAAAGGAGGTGTTTGCAACACCAGAAGCAAAGCTTTGGGCATGAGATTGGCAATTTGGCATGTAGCATCTGTGCTGAATGCTACCCCTGCCCTTCAATTTGACCAGTATTTCAACTCGAAACCATGATGGAGTTTTCTGTTGGCAGTAATACTACTCCTGCTGCTGCAGCTGGAATGGAAAGAAGTCAATTTCCATTACGTTCATTATTGGCATGAAGAGCTCACTCTGTGATTCCTTCTTATTCATTTTGCCAAAATGACACCAGAACTCAGTGTGGGCCACCAAACCATTAAAGGCATTTCATCATTTCCAGACACTCTTTGGGCCTGGTTGGTGCTATACCAGTAAATTTATTCTCTTTCTTATGGGTTAAATCACATGATTGGCCAAAGTAGCTTGAGAGATTCCCAGTCGTAGTGCTTTTCCATGAGTCTCCCGTGGCTAGTCCAGTCTCCCTACAGACAGAGCTTCTCAGAGGTTGAGAGAGGCCGGGCTATTTCTACTTTTTTAGTATCCGGTGACATGACATTAATGTGTAAATAATCAAATAAATGAAAACTGTGTAAAACAGAGCTAGACATAGTTGTAGTATATTTTTAAAGTTCACATTTAATAAATTAATCTTTTTATCACAAGATAATATGGTGCTATACAATTGCTATTCATTGGCTAATTCTGGGACTCTTTTTTTTCTCTCTCTCTCTTTAGACAGGGTCTCGCTCTGTCACCCAGACTGGAGTGCAGTGGCACGATCCCTGCTAACTGCAAGCTCCGCCTCCCGGGTTCACGCCATTCTCCTGACTCAGCCTCCCGAGTAGTTGGGACTACAGGCTCCTGCCACCACGCCCAGCTAATTTTTTTGTATTTTTATAGAGACAGGGTTTCACCGTGTTAGCCAGGGTGGTCTCGATCTCCTGACCTCATGATCCGCCCGCCTCAGCCTCCCAAAGTGCTGGGATTACAGGCGGGAGTCACTGTGCCCGGCCTCTGGGACTCATTTTTAACCCTTCCCAGTAATTGGTTTTGGAAAATTTATGTAACATTTTCTAGACAATGACATGGGAGAGGAAGTCAGCTAGAGTTTATCATACTTTTTAAAAGGAACATAAGAAAGGGACATTTCTCTCTTCTGCCTTTGAATGGTGTCTTCAACATTGAGCCACTATGAAGTGTTTAAGGAATCCAACCTAAGGGAAAAAAAAAAGGCATCCACCCCTGAGGATGGCAGAGAGGAAAGACAAAAGGACATTTGTCCTTGATGATGTACTGAATTGCTGAATTGTGCAACTTAGACACTTTCTGCTGGAACTCAGCCCCATTCCAGTCTTTCTGTGCTCTTCCCTTTACTGGGGTAGGCTGGGGTGCAGTCTCCAGTATTACACTGTAGTCTTCCTGAGGACTTACACTCTATATTTATTCAGATTTATTATTCACCTTTCCTTGCACAGTAACTTGCCCAAAGCAGAGGGCAATTTATTCATAGATATTTTGAAACCAAACCAGGTGCATGATGCACACTTTGCTTTCTCCACTGTTTGGAAGGACGGGAGGTTTCCTTTCATATTTTCAGATTCACCAGTAGTGAAAACAAATTAGCAACTCCAATCCTACCTAAGCCCATGTAAAATAGATGTCAGTGAAGTCTTTTATCTGGAAGTTGTTGTGCTTTTTGTTTGTTTGTTTGTTTTCTGATGTGCTTTTCTTTTTTTTTTTTGACATAAGCAATGGCGATGTCAATATTTGAGGCAAAACTGAAAATCTGTTTATAAAATTTTGAATTGCTGAACCAGGCTTAACACAACTGATGACTCTTTAAACAACCCAGCTTTTCCTTTAATGGGTCTTCATTAAGCACTCTCCATGCTTTCCAAGTGTTCCAAATGAATGCAGTAAAACCAAACTATTGTAGTGGCCAATTTCTTTTTGGACAGTTTCTCCATCTCTACTCTCCCTACACTCGCCAAATCCCGCCATGCAGCCTGCGGTGGTAGAAACCTGCTTACCAGGGAGATGTGGGTGATGGGTTTTAAACAGTTCTAAGTCAGCAGAGGGGAAGTATTAATGCTTCAGAAAATCAGCCATCTGGCCTTGGAATGAGAATGCCAGAAGATTCAGAAGGGAAATCAAGAAAGAAGAGAAGGAAGGCCCTGCTGGGGCTCTGGGGAGAAGGGCACAGGCTGAGGAAGAAGGGATTCTAATGTAATTCCAGATCAGAGATGAAGGGGAGGCAGGCACTGCTGAGTAGAAAGGCTGGGGGTGGGAGGAGCACTCTCAGAGCCGGCTTTATGGCTAAGCTGCTTATGGAGGATGTTAGGGAGGATTTGGACTCTGGGAAGGAACCTCTGCAGGGCAGCTTGAGCTTTACAAGTGCCTTCCGTTGCTACCTGAGAACTGGAGGGATTCAAATAAAATTCTAAATAAAACATAAAATTCTAAATGTTTATATTTTTCAACTTAATTGTGAAATGAATGCTTGTTACAGAAAATGAGAGAAATGCAGAAAATTGGAAAGATGCAAACACTAGTCTCACCATGTAACCCTCCTTCATCCTACCTCCTAAACATGGCTACTACCAGCGAAAAGTGCATGTCTTCTATTGCTTTTCTATGCCAGGGTTTGCATTACAAAATGGTGATGATGCTGTTTACACAAACTTGCAGTTCTATAGCTTTAACCTAATGGTATTTGTAAGCATTTCCTCCATTATTTCATATTGTAATTTGTATTACTAAAATTATGCATATTACATCAAATATATACAATTCCTAACACATCTATTTACCTATAGTTTTGCTGTTGCCAATGTTTCACTATTATAAATAATGGCACTATGAACATCTAAATATGTAAAGCTTACTGGGTATTTCAGATTAGGATAGATTCATACTAGTAGATTGATGGAGTAAATACGCATGCATACTTTATTGACACATTAAATAGATATTTAGTCCTGAAAAACTTCTACATGCCTTTAGAAATAAAATACTTTGTTCATTTTCATTCAAGAATACATCACCCCTCTTCCACCCTTTTCTTCCTGGCATAGTATAGAATAACATCACTTAGGTTTACAAAGTTCTAGGTATCTTTGCCCCTGAAAAGTGAAATAGGAATATAGCTTGTAGTCTATATCACTTGATTATGTTCCTAAAACCACTAAGTTTGTATAGTGAAAAATGACATTTCTGCCCCCAGCACCAACAAATTATTCAATAGAAATGCAGTTCATTGTTGGGGGACTGAACAGTTGATGTCAAATGCACAAGAAGAAAGCATGTAATAGGTCAACAATAACACCAGTGCTACCCCTGCAGTTAGCAGCCACTAGGTGAACAGCATGCTTTGCAGGTACCTGTAAATAAGTATTATATAGATAAAGAGAAGCAAAATAAATAGATCATATCAATGCATTATAACTTTCAAACTTTCTTAACCACCCAAAGATTTATTTTTGCTTCCAAGTATAACAGTAATTTCACAAGTCAAGCCACAATAATTTTACATTTTTTAAAACAAATGTAAACAGGCTTCTTCTACCTTTTACTAAATCTCAATTCCTTCACATCACTTCCCACTAGTAAGCAGTTTAAGCATATCCTTCAAAGTCAATAGCCTGTAATGATTTGGCTTATATGTTATTGAAGAGTAGTAAAACATGAAAATTTCCTCTTTTCTGTCTTCCATTTTTGTACTTTTTAAATTCTGAGGTTCTGGCTCCTTTGAAGTGTGTTATAGAGCTGCCGAGTTTTCATATCAACGAGGCTTAATCTCTCCTTTTACATACAGGGAGATGTGGCCTAGCTAAAGGAAGGAAATTAATGAATTCGGGATTAGAAACTAAAAATTTACCTTTGATTTCCCAACCCACTCTCTTCTGCTTCCCTATCCACACAGAAACATATTACTAATATCAGCTATGTTTCTTGCTCCTTACTCCAGTTTTCGCCTGTTGAATGCTGATATGGTTTGACTGCGAACCCACTCAAATCTCATCTTGAATTGTAGCTCCCATAATTCCCATGTGTTGTGGAAGGGACCTGGTGGAAGATAACTGAATCACGGGAGTGGCTTCCCCCATCCTGTTCTTGTGACAGTGAATAAGTTTCACAAGATCTGATGGTTTTACAAGGGGAAGCCCCTTTCTCTCAGCTCTCCTTCTCTCTCATGCCTGCTGCCATAACAGATGTGCCTTTCGCCTTCCGCCATGTTCATGAGGCCTCCCCAGCCATGTGGAACTGTGAGTGCATTAAACCTCTTTTTCTTTGTAATTTACCCAGTCTCAGTTATGTCTTTATCAGCAGCGTGAAAATGGACCAATATAAACACTTATGAAAAAAATCATCATATTTTTTCATACGGCAGTTATGAAAGTTATTAAGTTTGACTTTTTTCATAAGTCAAACACTTATGAAGAAAACATCGTATTTTTTTCGTAAGGAAGTTACTAATCCCAGAAAGACTACCCCAAATAATTTGTGCTCCTGACATGTGTAATGAAATAGTTCTAATTTATTACCACTGATAAAATACATAGGCAGAAAATGATCACCATCAGTCTATTAATCTTAAATCGAATGTAGCTCTAAATTGTTGGTGGCAAGTCTTACTGAGACCAGCATTTTACATATCTAAGAAACCAAAATTTGCTTAATATAAAACAATCATTTTAATCAACAAATGCATTAATGATGAGATATTTTCAACCACCACAAAAATTGTAGAATAAGCCAGTTCTTTCTTTAACAATAAAATAATTTTAGTTTCTGTATTGCATTTCTCTGAACAATTTCATGTGAGGAGGAGAATAGCTTTGCAAAGTCTCTTATTAACCCAGTTTTAACAAGAAGTACAAAATGGAAGGCAATCAGCCTTTGTACATAGCATTATGATGATGGCAATCGAAACCATGCAATCACATGGATATTTTGTTCTCTATAACTAGCTCTGAATAATCAGTGATTTTCAATGGAAGAAAAGGGACTATTCCAAATTGAAACACTAGCAAAGCATTGTGATGTTTACATTTAACCCAGATATATTCTCTCTTGATAGTATTTATAAAGAACAAAATTCAATGGGAGAGAAGAGAACTAAGGGTTGTTTTTAATATTTCAGATTAGTCGAGTACATGATTCAGAATTGTAAAAACACAGCACTAATTGCATGGTTTTGCCAAATTACTTTTTTTTAATTATTATTATTATACTTTAAGTTCTAGGGTACATGTGCACAATGTGCAGGTTTGTTACATATGTATACATGTGCCATGTTGGTGTGCTGCACCCATTAACTCAACATTTACATTAGGTATATCTCCTAATGCTAGCCCTCCCCCTCCCCACAATAGGACCCAGTGTGTGATGTTCCCCTTCCTGTGTCCAAGTGATCTCATTGTTCAGTTCCCACTTATGAGTGAGAACATGCGGTGTTTGGTTTTCTGTTCTTGTGATGGTTTGCTGAGAATGATGGTTTCCAGCTACATCCATGTCCCTACAAAGGGCACGAACTCATCCTTTTCTATGGCTGCATAGTATTCCATGGTGTATTTGTGCCACATTTTCTTAATCCAGTCTGTCATTGATGGACATTTGGGTTGATTCCAAGTCTTTGCTATTGTGAATAGTGCCACAATAAACATACGTGTGCATGTGTCTTTATAGCAGTATGACTTATAATCCTTTGGGTATATCCCCAGTAATGGAATGACTGGGTCAAATGGTATTTCTAGTTCTAGATCCTTGAGGAATCGCCACACTGTTTTCCACAATGGTTGACCTAGTTTACAGTCCCACCAACAGTGTAAAAGTGTTCCTATTTCTCCACCTCCTCTCCAGCACCTGTTGTTTCCTGATTTTTTAATGACTGCCATTCTAACTGGTGTGATATGGTATCTCATTGTGGTTTTGATTTGCATTTCTCTGGCCAGTGATGATGAGCATTTTTTCATGTGTCTGTTGGCTGTATGAATATCTTCTTTTGAGAAATGTCTGTTCATATCCTTTGCCCACTTTTTGATGGGGTTGTTTGTTTGTTTTTTTCTTGTAAATTTGATTGAGTTTTTTATAGGTTCTGGATATTAGCCCTTTGTCAGATGACTAGATTGCAAACATTTTCTCCCATTCTACAGGTTGCCTGTTCACTCTGATGGTAGTTTCTTTTGCTGTGCAGAAGCTCTTTAGTTTAATTAGATCCCATTTGTCAATTTTGGCTTTTGTTGCCGTTGCTTTTGGTGTTTTAGACATGAAGTCCTTGCTCATGCCTATGTCCTGAATGGTATTACCTAAGTTTTCTTCTAGGGTTTTTTTGGTTTTAGATTTAACATTTAAGTCTTTAATCCATCTTGAATTAATTTTCATATAAAGAGTAAGGAAAGGATCCAGTTTCAGCTTTCTACTTATGGCTAGCCAATTTTCCCAGCACCATTTATTAAATAGAGAATCCTTTCCCCATTTCTTGTTTTTGTTAGGTTTGTCAAAGATCAGATGGCTGTAGATGTGTGATATTATTTCTGAGGGCTCTGTTCTGTTCCATTGGTCTATATCTCTGTTTTGGCACCAGTACCATGCTCTTTTGGTTACCATAGCCTTGTAGTATAGTTTGAAGTCAGGTAGCGTGATGCCTCCAACTTTGTTCTTTTGGCTTAGGATTGTCTTGGCAATGCGGGGTATTTTTTGGTTCCATATGAACTTTAAAGCAGTTTTTTCTAATTCTGTGAAGAAAGTCATTGGTAGCTTAATGGGGATGGCATTGAATCTATAAATTACCTTGGGCAGTATGGCGATTTTCACAATATTGATTCTTCCTATCCATGAGCATGGTATGTTCTTCCATTTGTTTGTGTCCTCTTTGATTTCACTGAGCAGTGGTTTGCAGTTCTCCTTGAAGAGGTCCTTTAAATCCCTTGTAAGTTGGATTCCTAGGTATTTTATTCTCTTTGAAGCAATTGTGAATGGGAGTTCATTCATGATTTGGCTCTCTGTTTGTCTGTTACTGGTGTATAAGAATGCTTGTGATTTTTGCACATTGATTTTGTGTCCTGAGACTTTGAATGGGCAAAAACCGGAAGCATTCTCTTTGAAAATTGGCACAAGACAGGGATGCCCTCTCTCACCACTCCTATTCAACATAGTGTTGGAAGTTCTGGCTAGGGCAATCAGGCAAGAGAAAGAAATAAAGGGTATTCAGTTAGGAAAAGAAGAAGTCAAATTGTCCCTGTTTGCAGAAGACATGATTGTATATTTAGAAAACCCCATTGTCTCAGCCCAAAATCTCCGTAAGCTGATAAGCAACTTCGGCCAAATTACTTTTTAAAGTGCTATCTTAAGAATAAGATATCCCTCAGACCTTGACTTAGTTCTTTCATGTTCCCCAATATGGCTGGAAATGTTGATTGCCACACACAGATTGGAAGTAACACAAGATTTTCAATCCTTTTCAGTGTAAGGTGATACAGTCTGGCTTCAGTTCACCATTTCAGGAGAACAATATAATGATGGCATTCACATTTCTTTATAACACAATCTACATGATCCTTCCCTCCCTTATTAAGCATTGTTCACTTAAGGGACCAGAAAACAAACCTCAGGGGTCTAAGAGAAGCAACATTTGGCATGGATGGAGAGAAGAGGAGTTTTATGGAGAAAGATTTGATAATATTCACCAACTTCTCAAAGTCAAGTAAAAATTTGAACTGTCCAACTTTGCTAAACTTTGCTAAGGTTTTCCTTCTTCAAATTTCTTCTAGCTCTCTGAGTTCTACATCCAAGACTTTGGAAGTTATGGCTCCTACCTGGGCTATTTCAAAATCCCTTGATATATCAAAACAGGCAATATTGTTATTCCTAAAGACTATCAACTTTCTAAAGACTAAAGAAACCATTAGTCTTTTTTACTAGAAAATTACTGAAAGATTACAGACTGTATAAAGTCCATTTCTAAAATTCCCACTACCACCATCAAATTTTTTGAACACCTCTGGCTTTTGGAAAGAGGGAAAACATAGTCCATTAATGATGAGAAATGTGCTTTAAAGGGTTACAACCAGAATATGGAGAAGAAAGTGATAGAAACTTGGAAACTCTGAGTGATCTCAATTAAATAAGCCACAAAAAGAACAGCAATAAGAAAAACTTCTGAAAATCTATGAAGAAAAATAATTGAAAAGAAGATCAGGAAATGTTCTCACTTTTTCTGCATTAGACATCTATCTATACACCAGCATAATAAAAAGAAAAAGGGCCTAGAAATTATGAAGCAGAAGACTGTTCTGGAGAATTCTCAACCCAAACAGGAGATACAGATATCCAAGGAGCCAGCAAAACAGAAGATCATACAGGGACGTTGAAGTTCAAATTAACAACAGAGGGATGGAGACAATTACTACTTGTAGGGCCAGAAACAGGGGCATAGAGGTGGAACAAAAAACCTGGGGCCAGAAAGATGAGAATGAGATCAAGTTCAAGCAGAGATTCTAAAGGATCAAGCAGATCTTAAAGACATCTAAAAGTTCTGAGATTTTTAAAAATCTGCTTTATTTTACTTAACTTGGTGTTTCATAAACATATTTAATAAGATTTAAATGCATTTTTAGAGTAATGCTAGTTAATATTCCATAAAACTAGCATTTTGTAGAATACACTTGGAGGAATTAGCATCTTTGACCTATGACCTAGCTGAAGCAATTTAATGATTATGAAAGCTGTGGAATCAGAATGCCTGAATACAAGCCTGTTTCACGCTTAATTTTGATATGATCTTGATCTTCTATACTTCAGTTCTCCTATAAAACAAGGTTTATGATAGCATTTATCTCATAATGACACTTTAAGTATTAAATGACATAAAACCTATAAAGCACATAGCAGGTAAATGTGGTAAACTCTTGATATATGTTAGTTATTGTTATCATCACCATCACCATCATCATCATCACTATTAGTGAACCCACTCAGCTTAAAGAACTAGGGGAAGAGTAGAATATTGGGTCAGGATAGGCCACAATTTTCCTATGGTAACAACTTCCCAGTTTTAGTGGTTTAGCCATGCATGCTGCAGCAGAAAAAGTCTTCTCACCCTAGTCGCTCATGGGCCAAGGCTGATAGAGCCCCATTTTTTCATGTGCTTCCGTAATTGCTGAGCCAGAAAAAGAGGACACAGAGAATTACACTTGATACTTAAAGTTTCTAACCAAAAGTGACATAAATTCCTTCTGTTCACATTTCATTGGTCAAAGCAAGTCACATTTTTATATTTAACTTCAATTGTATCCAGACACACTACACCATCTTTGCCTTCTTTGTACTTATTGACAACTTAGTGCCTTGATGGCTCTTCCCTTGGCTGCCCACCGTGTTTACATGGTATATCACTTTTGACCAGCTTTTCTGAAATGGTAAGCTTTGATGAATACTGTCCCTCTGACTCTAAAATTAAGACCATATGATCTTTAAAGGCTTTCCAGCCCTAAAATAGTGCAATTATAAATCTTTCCATTGTGTGTTTTAGGCCATCAGGTAGCCCCTTGTTTATCTACAGAATGACCACTGGGGTCCACTCTTATGTTTTAATAGTGATGAGTAAGGAAGAAAGAATATCGAAAAAACAATCCTGGAGTACAAAGGTAAAGAGTATTAAAAATCAAAAAATAAAATGTTTTCTTATTGGAACAAACAACTACGCCAGAACAACATGAATAATGCAAAAAACAAACAACAGTTTCTTTCCCCCATCAAATAGATAAAATCATGGATTTAGAGGGGTTTTTTTTTCATCTTTCCACAGTATATAGCAATCTTTCTAGAAGAGTGCTTCACACTGGGGTGCTTGCTGAAAATGCAGATTTCTAGTCTCTACATCAGATCTGCTGAACTGGTTTCTATGCAGGGTTAGTAAAGTGTCTGGAACATATTAGGTGCTCAATAAATAGCAGTTATTTCTATTATTAACAAGTAGAATGATTACACAAACTAAAATATATATATATATGAATGCAAAGGAAACAAAGGCAAGATTTTCCTTAGTTGCTAAAGACAGTATCAAGGCCACTTTAACAGAAACCTAGGTGTAAAGGCTCAGATGAGAATGATGATGATGGCAATGAAGAGCAAAAGGGCTGGGCATGGTAGCTCATGCCTGTAATCCTAGCATTTTGGGAGGCTGAGGTGGGTGGATCACTTGAGGTCAGGAATTCAAGACCAGCCTGACCAACATGGTGAAACCTCATCTCTACTAAAAAGACAAAAATTCACCGGACATGGTGGTGGGCGCCTGTAATCCCAGCTACTTGGGAGGCTGAGGTGGGAGAATTGCTTGAACCTCGGAGGTGGAAGCTGGGGTGAGCAGAGACTGTGCCACTGCATTCCAGCCTGAGCAACAGAACAGGACTCTGTCAAAAAAAAAAAAAAAAAAAGAACAACAACAACAAAAAGAAGGACTTTGGGAATTTAAGTCAAAAGAAGGAAGAGTAAAGGAGTAATCCAAAAACAACCCCAAGTTCCCAGCCTGTATCAGTGATAAGCAGGAGGTGACTAAATTTTCAAAAGAATAGTGAAGGCAACAAATGTGAAAAAAAAAAAAAAAAAAGTAAAGAATTAGAAGAGGCATGTGGCTGACGTAGAGCATTTGAGCCAGCCTTAGGAAAGGGACATATGGGACCCGTGTTTCATAGAAAAAAATGGATGATAATTTGTGACAGACATGATAAGGGAAGGGGTGACCGAGAGTGAGGGTAAGCTAAAGGTAACCTTGAGATTTCAAGGCAGTGTGTGACAAAGATGGATGGTGTTTCATGTGCAGGCAAAAAAAAAAAAAGAAAAAAAGAAAAAGAAAAAATTAGCAAGAGGTGGCTAAACATTGTTTTTCTGGTGGTGGAAATGTGGCTTCAAATCCACTTTAAACTCTGTCGTCTCTGGTTGATTCTGTTCTAAAGGGGCAATACAGTTTATTAGTCAAAGCCAAAGGTTTGGTACTACACAGAATTCTGGACACACTGCCTAGTTCAAAGTTTCGTGACACTTCTTTTTCATCCTTCTCTGCCTCTTTGACTTAATATGCACCTCCACTCCATGATTCACTTGGGTTTTGCAACAAATCCCTCCTGACAAGCCCACAAATCCTCCCAGACTTAGTGCAAAGTCATGGAGTTGAACTAACTTCCCCAATTCTTGTTTTGACATTTGGGTTGTTATTTCAGGTGTGCAGAAAGAAGGCATCCTAACAACAGGATTAAAAATCTTAAGGAAAGACTCCTGGAAGAGCAGTTGGCCCTGCCACAGGACCCGGAGATCTGTTCACACCCACATGAATGACAACTGCAGGTTTCTGAGAGTTCCTGGAGGGAACTGCACAGCAGAAAGCTCCCAGCTTGATCTGCAGATGCCAATTTGAGGTTGCAGCCTGGCATGTGTTTTGATTTCAGGACTCAGCAAATTGGATGAGAAAGCCATAAATGGGTGATGAATATGAAACACAAATATCCTGTTTGTAATAAACTATCACCTATCTTTTGAGAGACACATGTTTTGAGAGGTAAAATGTGGCTGAAGTTGGAAGTTTGAAATTTGCAAAAGTTTGAAAGTAATGCCATGGGGACATTACTGTTTGGGAAAAAAATTAGTCCTAAGGATGGAGGGGCTCTACATCCATCTTATTCTGACTTTGATTCTTTTCTTGAGGAAACTGCTATTGAAATGAAAACCTCACCTCTAGACAAGATTTGGGGTCATGTCAAGCAGCCAGGTGTATCCTTAAGGAAAAAAGAAACTGACAGCTGGAGCACTCTGCTTCAGAAATTCCCAGCAGCGTTAATGAGGAGGTCAGCCTCACACCTGCTGCAAGATGGGCTTCCTCCCATCAGGTGCATTGTCCATGCCGGCTAGAGAAATGTCTTTGATAGAATTCAAAGGCCTTAAGATTTACAATAAAAAAGGGAGCCCCCGTTGAAAAATTTTCATGAGCCTAAGCCCTGCCATGGGAGCTTATTAAAGGAACAGACTCACAGCCCCTGAGATTTTTATTCAGGTGATTTGGGAATCTGAATTTTCAATGAGCACCCAGGTGATTCTGAAAGTATGTGCTCCAAGAATTACACTTAGAGAACCACTGAATTAGCAAAAGACATTAAAAAGGGGGAAAGGACTGACCTGGCTTCCTTCCTCCCATAGATACTTTCTTTTAATTTTTATTTCAATCATTTTTGGAGAACAGGTGGTTTTTGGTTACATGGAAAAGTCACTTCCACACATATTTATTGAACCATTGCTATGCCCAAATACTTTGCTACATAACAGGGATACAATGGTATATTAGTTTCCTGGGGCTGGTGTAACAATTTTTCACAAACTGAATGGCTAGAAACAACCAAAATTCATTCTTTCAGAGTTTGGGAGGGCAGAGGTCCAAAATCAAGGTGTCCACAGGATTGGTTCTTTCTGGAGGCTCTAACGGAGAAACTATTTCATGCCTCTCCCCTTGCTTCTGGTGGTCTCTAGGAATCCATTGTGTTCTTTGGTTTATAGATGCAGTCTACCAGGTTCCTCCATCTTTACATCACCTTCTCTGTTTCTCTGTATGTCCTTTTCTGTATCTTATAAAGATATTCACATTGGATTTAGTGCCCACTCTAATCCAGTATGGTCTCATATTAATTCTTACTTTAAATACATCTGCAAAGACTCTATTTCCAAGTAAGATCACATTCTGAGGTTCCAGATGGAGATGAATTTGGACGGTGGCAGGGAGATGACACTATTCAACTCACAACAGATAATGAACCTAAACTTAGCTGGTCCCTGCCTTCATGGAGCTTATAGTCCAGTTGGGGAGATAGATATTAACCAAGTAATCACACAAGAAATATAAAAGTTCAACTGGGAAAGTGCTAAAAAGTGAAGGTGCGTCATGCTGAGAGCAACCATGTGTAATCCATCAGTCAAGTGCTATTTTATTTGCCCTTACTCTTCATTTTTCTAACTATTACTTGATACTAAGGGTGCCAAAGGAAAAAGAAGTATAAGGTCTAATCTCCTGACTTCAGGAGGCTGACAATCCATTTAGGGTGATGGAGCTACTATAATACATATTAACCAAATATAAAGTAATAGCCTATGTTACCCAACAAAGTACCAAACTGCATGGTAATATAAGTGCAATGAGTATTCAAGAAGGAGCAGGTACAGAAAGATGGGTAGATTTTATTTGGGCAGAAGAGAGAAGATTTTTGTAAAGGTAAATATTTCACCTTCTCCCTGTTGTAATTCATTACCAGCCTCACGGTTTCTATGAGAGTCATCAAGACACAACAAATGCAGTAAGCCACACAAGTGTTAGGTGCTAGAGCAGTCATTCTAAAAGCTTGGATGGATAGCTTTTACTGCCACCAAATTCATGGCTTTCTAGGTCAATAATTTCCATGCCCTGCAGCTGTGCTGTTAGTAATATTCCACTTAAGTCAATTAGGGGACTTTAAATATTTGATCTAATTCAATACCAGCCCTCCTTGGTCTATGGGTAGGTCTAAGATCATGCCTCACACATAGTAACAGCATAATAATAATGCTTGCTGAATTATTTAAGTAAAACAAGTCTACTTAGGCAAAACTTCTCTGTGTGTGTGTCTCTCTCAGTAAAAAAAGAAAAAAGAACAAGAAAGGGCAGGAAAAATTTGGAGAACAGGAAAAGTTCTGCTTTCAATATTCTCTAAGTATATTTATGTTTTATATTCTTTTGTTCACTAATTTAAATCCACCTACCATTTATAGATGATTTAACGCACCCTAAACACTTTACTAATGCTTTACATCCACTGTCATACAAACATCCTGCTAAGAGATGTTATTATCCCCATTTTACAGAGAAATCATTCTGAAATTGTAAGCCAAGGCCTCCTGATCCTAACATTTATGCTAAGCTCTCTAGGCCTCTGTATCTGGGGAGGCAGACAACCTTCAACATATTTAATGTTAATAACTATGTCAAATTTGGGCATAGTAGTTGCGCCCAAAGAGGTCTTATAAACCTACCCACTATTTCAGCTCCACTGTGAGAATCCTATTGTTTCCTCTTGCTTCTGTCTTTTCTATAATGAAACAGATTCCTTTTACATTTCTTAACTTTGACTTCTGGCTTATTTTTCCTCCCTTTTAGGACTGTCTTCTAAGATTTTTAACTATACACTTTCCTCATTTAGAAGCCTCTTTCAGTTCGGGTTTGTCAGTTGTAGGATAACCCTGGCTCAATCCCCTTCTATCTTGAAGTGGGAATTTATAATCCCCATATTCCTATATCCCTTGGAGATGAATAGTGGGCGGGTCTGAATCCCAAGCACTGAGAACCTTTAAGGAATTGTTTCTAAAGGAGATTTAGGGGCACAAGAACAGACCACATATGTTGAGAGCACTAAATAACCCGAAGACAACAAAGGTCCCATTTTGAGCACTGCTTTTAGAAATAACAGTATCTTGGTTACCCATGAATTGCTTTTCAGTGAGCCAGACTGACGAATGTTTTGCCTGAATGTCTCTCAGTAAGTCTGCCTATGGGGAGTTTCTACAGAGAAATCTGCCTCTGAGATGAAACTGACAATTTCTTTCCTGGGCAGTTTAATGTAGCCTGTTATTGCTATGCTAATGTAGCCTCTGTTACTACTGAGTGGACTTTACAGAATGCTAAGATGTGTGGAGCTGCATTCTATAAACCAATTAATAACATTTGCTGGAGTGCAAAAGCCATCAATCTACTTGGCAACTAACCCAACCTTAAGCGCACAGTGGACTAAGAAAAGATGAATAGTGTGGGAGGTAGACTTTGGGGAAAGAGGGATGGCATCATTTGAGCATCAAGAGTTACCCACCAATCTTGTAAGGAAATAAACTCTTCTTCAAGAAAATTATACCATCAGCATGTCTCCTTAACTATCCAAAGAAGAGGGATTCTTAACCAGCTGATTCCAGAATTCTTTTTCACTCAGCAGCAGGAATATCCCAATATGGAGGATGGGTGCAAAGGCAGTTTTAGACTTCATATATCCTACACCTTCATCATTTCAAACATGCCCACATTCTCATTAAGTACATACTTTGAAGGTAAACATTTTTTAAAAGAAATTTATTTGTAATTTTGTTTTCAAAAATATGTGGCTACAGGTCACTCATTTAATTTATCATTGATTATAATGTCTCAGAAATCATCCTACATTCTCTGGAAGACTTGAAAATTATTTTCAACCATAACAAAATATAATATTGAGTAAGGTTGTCATAATGTTTCCTTTTGTAAATGTGTAAATATACATGTAAGAATTTTAATTTTACAATTTTGTTTTTGTATTTGGAGACATTTTGTTTTTAGGATTTAATCATTTTAGTAAGACCTTGAGAAGGTCGTAGCCCCAGGCATTTTATCTGCTGGATGCAATAGACAGAATAGCCCTGGATGGGTGCCCTCTTTTCTCTTCAGTTGATGACTGTAGCCCTTATGATTTTCTACTAAATGATCTTGCTCCTATTTAATGTTTACCAAACAACCTCTTGGTTGTAACTTGACCATCCAAAATCTTTCCTACACAAAGGAAATGTGCTGAGCAATTAAATATGGTACTGTATATAATAAATGTGTGCGTATAAGCATTACTATCTATAAAAGTTATTGAATGGTAACTATGTCAGGCATGACTTTATTATCTCCCTCTATATGTCTTTGTGCTTTATAAAAACAACTGGTTAAAGGGAAAAGAAAAGAAAGAGCAGAGATAGAGATCAGAGAATGAGAAAACTAGAGATGGTGGAGGATAATGGTTTAGCATTAGATTTCTAGACAGAGATTCCAAGGTTCCACTACCAGATCCTTCTCTACTAAATTGCAGTACAACCTTGGGCAACTTATTCAACACCACTGAACTTTGGTTTCATTATTTATAAAATAGAACTACAAATAGAATCTAGTTCAGACAATTTTTATGAAAATTAAAGGATCCAATATATTAAAAACGGGACCTGACAATAATGAATACTTAATAAATATTAATCATTATTATGAAATCAACTTGAAAAATTAACCTGAAATTGGACCCCCTTGAGCCTTAATTCCAAGCAACATTTTTGTGGCCAGATCCAAATAAATCAAAAACTTTGTCTAGGATGTTATCATGCAGTACACTCAATGAAGAGGAGAATGTTGACAAGTTTAGCATTTGGGCAAAGTCTTTTAATTTTCCATGATTCCAGTACTTCATTTTGTTTCTGCTGCTTTGAAGTTAAAACCTTTTAAGGCATTTTTTTCCCCTTACTCTTTTAAAAATGCAAAACATTAAACAAAGGAAGAAAAATACCCTCCATGGCTTAGACATTCTAGAGGTCACAGAATCTTCAAAGTTTCTCAATTGTGGGCCAGCTGCTCTTCCATCTCCCAATACAGAACAGATTTTCAGCCCAGAATTCACAATGTTCCTTTCATGTCCTTCATTAAAGGATTTTTGCATGATAGCAACTCCAGCTTCATTTCTCTTTTTTCTCTTTTGGCCAGTATCTTATCTGGCAGCTTTATCAGTTAAATATTCATTGGTCAAATTAGAATTCAGCCAAATGCCTTCCTATTTAAAATGGCTGGGTGAATATAGTGATCATTTGTCAATGTCCCCTTCTGAATTGTTAGTGAGATAGACCTGAACACATTATTTGAGACAGAAAATGAATAGTTTTCGCTGCTATGGTTACAGCTAGGGTAGGGGTAGTTGTTTACAAGTTATCTTTGTTTTCAGACCCTATACACATGCACATACATGCTTGTGTATTGAAGTCCTAGATATTCTAGTAAACTACCCATTTCAAAGATTCTATCCCAATGTCTCTATTCATCCCCTTGTCACTGTTAGATTATTTAACATAATTTTCTCTTCAGCAGTTATAATTTCATATAACTTTCAAATGAGATATCACAGATATCATATGGCCACTATCTTCAAGTGGTCTGAGAATTAACAACTTTTTGCTTATGTTGAAAACTCATTTCTCAATATCATAGTTTGTTTCCTTATTTTTAAATAGTATCTGTTTAAACAAAAATAACCTAAAGAGAATAGTTCAGCAGTTTATCAGTTTCCTAGGTGAGCCAGACTCAGTTTCAGTTACTGTTGCTTGCAAGTGAGAACTCCAGAGCTACAGAAACCAAGTTTGGCAGATTAAGCGACAAAAAGCTCATATTAAAATATGTACAGCTCCTCCCCCGCCCCCCCGCCCCCACCTCGAGAGTCACTGGGAGGGCCAGAAAATTTGCCTTAATCCTGTTTCCAGGAATAACATCCTAAATTGCTCTACAGAAGCAGTCTGATAAAAACAAAACAAAACAAAAAACCTGCCTCCATCAAGCTCTAGATGCTACAATTTGTGTCTCTGCTTCTTGAACACCAGGAACTCAACTTTACTGCAACCACATTGTCTGCCACTCCAATGCCAAAGTTCTATACAGGGCATCAGTTTGATAACCAAGGAAGTCACATGGGATGCTGTCTTTGCCAGGAAATGAGTTCTACCCAATATGCTAGTCACTTCTAATTTTAAGTTTCATGGGTGTGTGTTTGATTGGAGGAACCAAGTTACCTAACCACACCCCAGCTGGGAGAAGAGGCTGGGAAATGAGTTGTCTGGCTTTTACAAGGAGGCAACACTCAAAAAAAAAAAAAAAACCTTCCAAAAACACATAGTAAATGACTATTATAAATGCAAACTGACGTGTATATAATGGTCTTTTCAGACAGTCTTTTAGTTAAAATAATTAGTTAAATCAACCAGTTAATCAATTCAAGCAAGGAATAAGTTTTTCTTGCTTCTATCTAAGGCCAATTCTTGTTTTCTACGATATTCAACTTCTCTCAGTTTCTTAAAAGCTTTGCTCCAAAAGCACATCAGAAACCTTACTCATTTTACCAGATTATTTCCAACAGCATACAGGCATGCTGCTATTTCTCTCATCCTAAAAATACACAGTCAAATACTTTCCCATCTTGCTGCCACTTCTCCCTCCAGGTAGTGCCCTCTCGCTACTTCCCCACTCTGTTACTCTTTGCAGCAAACTCCCAGATAGAAGTGTCCATATTTGCTGTTGTCCATTCGTTCCTTTCATCCTATCTGTAATACACTTTTATTGTGCTTTGGCTTCCACTGCTCTATAGAAATTGTTCTTGTCAAGTTCATGACTGACCTTCCATTGCTAACTCCAATTGATGGTCATTTCCTAATTTTTGTTACAGCTGGACTGTCAGAAGCATTCACCCTCCTCCTTGAACAACATATTAATTTGGCTTTCATCTCATCATACTTTTCCATTTTGTTTTGTTTTGTTTTTTTCCATCATATGGGCCACTTTTTCTCAGTTTTCTTTGCCTTTTCTTTTTAAAACCCTAATGTCTAACCATTAGTGTTCACAGGGCTTTCTCTCTTCTCTGTCTACACATTCTCTTATCCAGGTCTGTAAGATGTATTTGTGTAAATACCATCTACACACCGAAGACTCCAAATTTACAGCTCCAGAATTTTCCCCTCTGAATGCTAGGCTTATATATATGATTCCATGATAGCTCTCTTAGAAGTATAATAGGTATTCAAATGTACACAACCAAAACAGAACTCTTGGTTCTTACCTTCTATAGTCCTTCTTTCTACATCTTAAAAAATGAAACTAACTGCTCAGGCCAAAAATTTTGGAGTCATTTCTCACTCCTCTTTTTTCATACCCTATATCCAATCCATTCATATCTGTTGACTCTAACAGCAACAGATATCCAGAATCCAACCTTTTCTTATCAACTCCACTGCTACTACCAAATTTAAAACACCATCACTCTTCACATTGATCAGTACAGAAGCTTCTTAACTTGCTTTTCTGCTCCTATTCCTGTATCTCTACAGTGTATTTTCCACACAGCAGTGAAAGTAATCTTTTGAATATATAATGATTTTATTACTACTCAAAATCCTCATCACATTTAGAAAAATTACCAAAGTCCTTCCTCTCAAGACTAAGCCCGAGGTGCTGTGTAATTTTAATCCTCTCAAACCTCATCTCCTAACATTTCTTCTCCCACATTCAGTTTCCTTCAGTCACATTACCTTAAATTATCCTTAAGTGGGGAAACATACAAAAATAAACAACAATTCTTCCAAGAGTAATGACTCAAGCTCAGGATTTAATGAAAATCAAGATGAGGGGATTCAAGAAAGTGGTCATGGAGAGGTTGACATTTGAGCCATGTTTTAGGAATGGGTATAATGTTGAAAAGCAGAGCTCGGAAGATGGAAGATAGTTTGGATGTGTTATAGCAAGCAAAATAAACTGAGCACCAACTATGTCCCAGAGACTATGGGGTATAAAAAACTGAGTGCAGGTAGGAGAACCTGTGTACACCTGGGGTATATATGTTCCTGGGTTTCTGGGGAATCCTGAGTATCTTTAATGCAAATAAACAGTTGTCTACAACAGTTAAGGGAGAACAAACAACATGATATCCAGCGAGTGTACTAGCCAATGGCAATGCATAACTTCTCTTCTTCCACCTTTCTCCACTCTCCCATCGTGTTTAGTGCTCAGCAAATAAATTCTTAAATGATTGTATTAATGCATGCACACTTAATATGTGCCAAGTACAATCTAAGCACTGGGTACAAATAATTTTAGAATTATTAAGAAGTAGAAATTGGCTGGGCATGATGGCTCACCCTTGAAATCCCACCCAGCACTTTGGGAGGCTGAGGTGGGCAGATTATGAGGTCAAGAGACGGAGACCATCTTGGCCAACATGGTGAAACCCCGTCTCTACTAAAAATACAAAAAATTAGCTGAGTGTGGTGGTGCACACTTGTAGTCCCAGCTACTCAGGAGGCTGAGGCAGGAGAATCACTTGAACCTGGGAGGCAGAGGTTGTGTTGAGCTGAGATGGTGCCACTGCACTCCAGCCTGGCGACAGAGCAAGACTCCATCTCAAAAAAACAAAAAGTAGAAATTTCTCCAGTATCCTCAATGGGCTTGCTTACTCAGGGTAATAGGCTTAAAATAATTATAGAAATATAGAATGCCGAAGAGAGGGCTTGTTTGGAGTAAAAGAAAGATCCTGTAGCACTACTCACCCTGTGCAAGCACTGCTCACCCGTGCTACCATCCAAATCCTATAAAGCACGAGTCTTTTGAGCTTCAATTACCTGTCTCCTCACTGAGCCGCCATTGCAAGTGTTTCCTTCATGGGATCAATTAAAATACTCACCTCAAAAATGTGTTTTGGCAAAGAGGGTATTTGAAACAATGAAAATAAATTATATAGGTATGGATTGGTGGATGTCAATTATAAAACCAGAAGTTACAGAACATATCATACCCTAAACACACACAAACACACACACACACAGATGGGGGGGGAGAGAGAGAGAGAGAGAGAGAGAGAGAGAGAGAGAGAGAGAGAGAGAGAGAGAGACTTTGGTATGCTTTGATGTATTCCAAAATTTCAAAAGTGTATGCTCAGTTTATAAGGGGCCAGTAAATATTATTTGCCTGTCTATTGTAAGAGTGAAAGCCATACTTAGATACAGATATATCTTAGAAAAATATTCTAAAGCACATCATATACAGAAGAGGGAAATAACTGCTTCTTTTTATTCCGTGTTTACTTTCTGCCAGACAGGGCTGAACATTTTATATGTGCAAGCCCAATTAATTTCTCAATGACACAGATTACCAAAAAAAATGATGCTTAAGTTATGATTTGCCATGAAGTAGTCCAAGTAGAGAGTAGCCCACAAAGCAGTCCAGCATGGAGGCCAATGTAGAAAATGTGATTCTTTTGTCCTTCTAGCCCCTCAGCTACTCTCCCATGTCAGGCCTTCACTAGACAAGCTCAGAGAGATTTAGAGGTCTCCCGACAGTGGTCAGGAGGCCTTTACACCTGTGTGCAAAGTGGGGAGTGTGGTAGAAACTGGGAGATGACCTGGGGAGAACTGGGAAGTTCTGCTATGCAGACCATCTGGGAGGGGAGGTGGAGAGCCTCCCCAAAGCCAGTCCCATCCCCCATCATCTTCTGTGGCAGCCTGGGTGAGAGGCACGGGGAGAGTGGGGAGAGTGTGGAGAGGCTGGAGCCCAGCTGAGAATGTAATACACTCTTTCCTTTTTATGGATCTGTAGGAAGATATATTAAGGAGTCAAAAAGATCCATCCTACACTATTTAAGGGAAAAAACTCCTTGCTGGAGACAATCTTCAGCAAATAAATTCTTAGAAATTCTTTCACAATTTCATATTCCTTTTCTGATGGGTGAGGAGCAGGGACAGGAATAATCTTCAGTTTATTCTGTCACATTCTAAAATGTCTGTTACTCAGTGCTTCATGTAGAAGGGATGTGGTTGCCTATTTGCCCTGATTGGGAAATACCAAATTAACATGAGATTGACAGTTTAACTCTCCTAGACTTCAAAAAAGCTTTTCTATGCAAAAATGTGGGAAATTAAAAAAAAGTATCACCTCAAGTCTTACCAGCAAATATATTATTGTAATTATAGGAGTAGAATTAGAATAATCCCTCTTTAAATTAAAATCCTAGTTCTCTCTTTTTGCCATCCCTATTATAAATTTGTGGCCTCATTTGTTTCTGGGCTAGGAAATTGTAGCAAATATCAGGTGGGAGAGAAGTACCCTTTTTACTGTGCCCATAGTGAGTGTAATGATGGCTGTACTCTTTGTCCCCAGTGGAAGTCCCTTGATATATATCAATGAAGTGACTTTTTCCTTCCCAGGGAGGAGATGATACTGTGAACTTGCCACTGTGATCATTAATACTTAACAAGACCTTCTCTTCCTTTACCAAAGACAGCCCTGGGGACCATTCACAATGCTTTGTAGTGAAGAATGAAATTAACCTTTTGTAGAGAAGCTCACAGGTCTATTAGAGAACTCATTATGCAGGGACTGGCTAGAGAAAGGGTCTCTATATAATCTCTTAGGCAAATAAAGTAACTTAATTCAATATTTGAAGTGTTAACAGATCTTCTCACAATTGTAGTTTAATTGAACCTGCCCCTGTCCCAAGTAACACGTGGACAGGAATAACAGAGAGTCTATAAACCGGTCCATATTGGCCAGTCTCAATTGACAAGCCACATTCAAGGACACCGACTGAGTACTTCAGTAAAGCATTAGGTGCTTTGGGGAATGCACTGATGAACGATGACTGGCAGGAGTACCCTTGTTCTCCTATGACAGGCCTCATGATAAATACCAATACTGTGAAAGAACTGCTCCTTCTCAGACACTAAAATATATGGACCATGTATTCCCATGGAAATATCTAATAATGTGGAAAGAAGTATACATTTCCCTCAAACACTATAGACTTGCATAAGCTTAAGTCCTGTCACTTGCATAGCAAATAAATTCTTCTCTAATTCACAAATTCAACTGTGACTCCAATCAGTTCTGGGGAAGAAGGAAGGGAATAAAAGTTAGCAGACATCAAATATCTACCTTATACTGGGATCACACAGAGATATCTAATTTAATGAATGCTGGAATCCAACGTGGTTCATATTGTCATCTCCATTTTACAAATAAAGAAATTGAAAGCGTTCAGGGAGGTTAAAGCAGCTTGTTAAAACTCACACCTTAGAAAACTAGAGTTGTTAAGTCAGAGATTCACAGCCTTGTGTTTCCACTGTTCTTCAACTTGATTTTCTAAGGTATGGAAAAAAACTTCAAAGATGTCTAATGTAAACAGATGTTTGTATTTCTTTAGAAAAGAAGGGCTCACAAGAAGTTGGGTGTTCACAACAGGACTGCAAGTTTGGCTTGGTGTACCTAGAAATTAATCCTACCCTAACAAGCAAACCTAACAACTCTTCTTAGGCTTTTCACTTTTAAAACAACAATGTGTAAGAAATGAAAGCATGGCCGGGCACAGTGGCTCACACCTGTAATCCCAGCACTTTGGGAGGCCAAGGAGGGCAGATGATGAGGTCAGGAGCCTGTCCAATATGGCGAAACACCATCCCTACTAAAAATACAAAATTAGCTGAGCATGGTGGCATGCGCCTGCAGTCCCACCTACTCAGGAGGCTGAGGCAGGAGAATCACTTGAACCTGGGAGGCAGAGGCTGCAGTGAACCAAGATTGCACCACTGCACTCCAGACTGGGTGACAGAGTGAGAGTCCCTCTCAAAAAAAAAAAAAAAAAAGGAAAAAAAAAAAAAGAAGTAAAAGCATTAGGTTATCCCTAGTTTGTTTGTTTTTTTTAATTTGTGTTTTTTGTCAAAGGAATGCATGTGCCAAGTTTAATGTCAAGCAATGCTTGAAAAAATAAAAAGCTTCCCCTCCTCCAAACTTCTCACTTCTGCTCTCCACAGAAACCACTTCTACCTCTTTTAGATGTTCTGCTACTCACTATAATATTGCTACATAGCATGGTTTACTGCTGTGTTTTTGATTTATTTTATTTTAGAACATTATTTATTGAGAAGATTGTGAATAACATTTTAGGTTGCCAACACCACACACACATGCACATGCTTTACCTACCCCATATTTAAATATTATTTCCTTAAGATAAATTTTTGAGATATATTATATACTGAGCACTACCACAGGCAATTTGGGAATATAGTGGTGGCCATAATAGACCAAGTTCTTGTCCTCATGAAGCTTATATCTTAATGAGAGAGACAGACAAAAACAAACAAACGTATACTATCAGACAGATAACAGCTAGGGTGAAAAAGGCAGGGTAAGGGGATAGAGAATGGCAGACAAGCAATAATGGTTTCAGTAGGATAATTTTTGTTTAAATCAAAGTTCAATATTTAAATTATTTTGACTGTAGATTTATTTTACACTGAGCCATATGCATGATGACTACATTTCTTGTAGAGTTTTTGTTTTCTTTGGAATTAATCCTTGCCTTGGCAAAAAAGTTGGGTGGGGCGTTGGTTTGCCTCTCTTTCTATTACTAAATCATCAGCAGAGTCTCTTCCAGGGTATAAAACGCTTCTCACAAGGACCCAGCAAGCAAGAAGCCTACCAGTTCCACATGTTGCCTCCTGCTGGCCCACATTGTCATTTTGCCACTATCCTCCATCATCATCTTGAGAAATCCTTTTGCCTCTCTCGTGTGCCAGATCCCCTCTTTCTTTTTTTTTTTTTTTTGCAGCACACCAACATGGCACAAGTATACATATGTAACAAACCTGCACGTTATGCACATGTACCCTACAACTTAAAGTATAATAATAATAGATCCCCTCTTTCTTTATCTCATCTTCCTCTCTTAGTTTAGTCCCTCCCTTTGATGGGACACATCTCCTCCAGCAGTTTCCTAAGAAAAGGTGCATGGGTGGCAATTTTATTCTGCATATTTTGCTTGAAAACATCTTTATTCTACCTTCACACTTGAGTGTTAATTTGTGTGGGTGAAGTATCTTAAATTGAAAAATATTCTTCTTTAGAATTTTGGAGACATTGCTCTGTTATCGTCTAACTTCTAATGTTGCGCTTGAGAAGTCAAATGCCATTTTGAATTTTTAATCTTTTCTGTGCAGACTTTTTTTTCCCCTTCACTAAGACTTTTAAGATGGTTTCTTTATTACTGGTTCTGTGATGTTGAAACAGGGTGCCTGGATGTAAATATGTCACCACAAGGTCCTAGCTAGGTACTCAAAATCTGAAATTCACGTCCAATTCTGCAACATTTCCCTTGTATGATTTTTCCTCTTTTCTGTTTTGTCTCTCTTTCTAGAATGCTTATTTGTCAGTCATTGTATCATTTGCTTATTTATCAGCCATTGTATCGTTTTTCCCTTTTTTCTTTTTTTTGTCTCTCTTTCTAGAATGCTTATTTGTCAGCCACTGGTTCTCCTGATTTGATTCCTTAAATTCATTGTCTCTCTCCTTCTTCCTTCTTCTCTGTTCTCTTTTTGGGAAATTTTCTCAACTTTATATTTCAACTTTTATATTGAATTTTTCCCATATTTTTAATTTTTGGGGAAAGTTGTAAGATTTGTATAGTAAACACCCTCTTACTTTTGAATTTTAAATGTTCCCATGTTAATTTTTAATTTTCAATATATTTTTATAGTTCTCTGGGTATTTCTACATATAGCATCCTGGTATTCCTTCATGCATGAAACATTTTCTCTTATCTCTCAGGAATTTGTTTCCAGCTTTCTTCTACTGTTTGTCTCTGCTTCCTCAAGGCTACTTATGTTTTTCTCCTTGGTTTTCAACTCTTTAGTGTTAGGCACTTTCTTCAAAGGTCTGCCGACCCTTGGCTATTTGTTCCTGTTAACAGTAAAGAATGGCTGTACAGATACAGTATTTTCCCATGCTTCTGGAAATCATCCAAAAACAACAAAAAGAACAGGAAATATTGAAAACAACAATTTCAAAATATTGAATTTTTTTGTAAAATTCGCAGCAGACTCCAAAATATTTTCAAAGGCAGCCCAAAATAGCTGACTTTGCACTGAAACCCCCTAAAGATAAGTAGAAACAAGCAGAGGAGAAATTTCAGTGGAAAGCAGATTCACCAAAATAGGTCCTAAGAACTGGCCACAGAAAATATTATCTCCTGATGGTAAGCAGAACATGCTGAGGGGCCAAAACTACATTCCTTGATTTCCAGAGGGTATGGAAGTTGGGATGAGCAAGATAAAAACAGGATCCTCCCTCCTCAGCCCATTTTTTAAAGACAGGCAGAGGAGGCAGGACTATCTGCAGTGTCACAGAAAAATCCTATTTGAAGGAATCAAACTATCTCTCTGATAACTGAGAATGTGAGAGGCTTTTGTTAGAAAAACCTGCTAGTCTAGAAAGCTGGAAAGCTGCCTTGGTTCTTCCACACTCCTGCAAATTACTGGTCTGGGAAAGCAAACTCATTCAAAGACAAATATATACGTATATATTTATGTCTTTCCAAATCAAATATGTATATATATCGATGTAAACACACAGAGAAAAATATTATATCAAAAAAATAGAAAAAGAAAAGTAAAATTTATTAACAGTTTTTAAAATTCCCCCAAAAAATGGTGCCATGGAGAAGCTGAGAATTCTAAACATCTTTACCCAGTTTCAGACAGCAATCTCGGCTTCATCTGTTTTTTGGAATCAAACTTTCCTACAGGTGATCTGTCCCTAGGACTTGACCGAGAGCCAAAGAATTGGGCAAGCAATAGTAAGAAGCTCTTTTGGTCACAGATTTAATTCTGTGATCTCCAATCAGCTTATACAAACTAAAAACTGACATTTTGATGCCCACTTATTTTCTTATGCCTTATTTTTCAGTTAATTTGGATGTAGAAAAATAAAGGTGGCTATTTGTTGTATGTAACTAAATAAGAAAGCTTAATGTGTAATGTAATAATATTGGAGGGCTACCCCAATGAAGAATAGTCTTTCTTGCTCCTTATGGACATGAGTAAGACTGAACCCTGTTTAAGTTCCGCCACTGCTCTGGTCTGTATCCTGTTTGACAGAATGAGATGCTAAGATCCTAGTTGGCCCTTAGCTGCCCCTCAACCTTGGATATGCAATGTAATGCCATACAGCCGGACACTGATGACAACCAGCCACCTCTGCTGAGACAGACGGTCTGGCCTGGTAGACTCTTCTGCTCTCAAAGGTAGGGGGTTGAGGAGACATGGGCGCTGTGTACTATTTCTTCTCTCTTTGTCCATTGGACCCAAATACATATGTTTGTTTCATTTTTAAAGTGAAATGCTAAGACTGGTCAATCCCATTGATTCTTGCATGTGAGTATAGAAGGACTGAGATGAGAAGTATTTACTACTACATTCCCAGTATTACCCATAGCATTCCCCAATAATCAGTCCTGGCACCAGTATGATAGGAGCAACAAGAAAAAGATTTTTGAAAAGAATTTGATATTTACAGAAAAAAGTATTAATATCTTCTTTGTAGGAAAAGACATTTGTTTTATTTTGAATGACTTATGATTAGAATATCATACTCATTTTAGTGAGTATGGCCTGAAAAGATCGTAATCAAAGTAGCCTATATTTCCCCTTGTCTGTAATTCCTCTAGCTAAACAAGGGAGCCAATTTTAACAGCTTGATAGTTCTGCTTCTCATAACAAATGGGGGGAAAATGGCACTATGATTTATATATTCCAGCCCTATGTAAGTGAATTAGTGTGAGTTAGCCTTCCTAAGTCAAGAAGCACTTTCTGAGTGGATGTCTGAGAGGCAGACCCTACGTAGACAATTGGTGATATCACCAAAGCGAAGGTTCCTGAAGACCCTTCAATCTTGATGCCTAGTTTCTACTCAAACAAGACCTCTTACTGTACAATGGTAGGAAGAATGATTTCATGATTCTCTGTGTAAAAGGGGCTTTGAATACTTACCTTGTCACTGGTGCCCCATGAAGTTACCACGAATGGGTATTAACGGTTGTAATTCTTTTGTTTTAGGAAGGTGGAGGTGATAATTTAGGTCCTGAAAGATTTTGATTTTAGCTAAAAGAATACTGGGCCGTGTACAGGAGAACTGTTTTTACCAAGCTGTGCAACCCTGATTAAATAAGTTTTCTGGGCTGCGGTGATCGCCTTTATAGAATAAGAAAACTAGTAAAGTAGAGGATCATGAACTCTAGGGGTTAGCTCTAAGCTTCATATTCCTTATTATATATTTTACAGGTCATTGCTTATGATCCCAGTATTTGTCATTTTATTAAGTCCAGGGAGGAGCGTCTTCCTGGTTCCTGACCAGAAGCTTCTACTTTGTCTCTCTGCAGAGCTTGTACCATTCATATGGTTCCAAGGAAGAAAAAAAAAAAAAAACAGGCCTAGAGGTAGTTAGACCCTGGGGCTGAGGAAGGAACTAAGTGAGGCAAGGAGGTGTTCCGAGTACGGATACCAGAGGACTAACACCAAACCCCTCCTTGGGAAGGAAAGGGCTAATTTGGTAATTAATCAATGGAAGGCATGAGAGAGCATTACAGAAAAACAGTGAACAGTGTACTGGGAGAAAAATGGGAACTAGGCTAGGAGAGAGTAGAGAAAGGGGCAGGAGAACACAGTTGGTACCAATGGAGAGGCCTGCATCAGACATTAGGCCTTCCCAGCACGCAGCCTGCTAACAGGTGGATTCACTTAAAGGAGCAAGGACGGAGATGCTACATTGCATGGCTCTGTTTCCTTAGAACAATCCCAAAGGGATAGAATATAAAGAAAATGCCCCAGAGGCTGGGAACAGACAGAGCACCCAGACAAGCAGGCGTAGGGGAAGTGCTGGCCCACATCCCTCCCAACTCAGCTGAGTGCTCTGCCTTTTCACTGCCCTATGGTCAGTGTGAGAAATGCTGACTGTCCCGTGACACTGGAGGAGAGAGGTCTCTACCTCCATGGGGCCCACCCTGATGCAGGCCTTTAAAACAGAATGCATATTCCCTCCGTCCTTCTCATCCTCAATGCTTTGGCTCGGTGGCCCCCAACTGAGATTCTGCCCCTGACTCCCCTTCTTCGAGTTACACCTCACCTGAACTGCCCACCCTGCTCCCACCGGCACAATCTTTCGGGTCAGCTCCTATCAGATCAAATGGATGTGTTTATTTTTATACATATCATCTCTCCACCAACTAGATTATAAATTCCTTGAGTGCAGGAAAACTTGTCTTGTTTACCACAGGATTGCTAGCACCCAGCACAGTGTCTTGCACATATTAGGGAGAAAGCAATGATTTGTGGCATATGGAAAGGCAGCAGACTTCATGCTTTGTGACTCCCCTCTTCTTTCTTGCTCACCAGAATCCTAGATCCCCAGTATCACTCCAGTACCTGAGTTCCCTTTGCCTGGAAAAATGACCGGCATCTTTCGCATTTTTCTAGAGGAAACTTAGTTAAATAAAATTATTCTAGTATATTAAGGAACTTGCACACTGGAAGGGCATCCCATCAATTGGTTAACCTTCCACAGATAAAGGTATAGGCTTTGTCAGACCATTGACCACGGAAGTCAGGTTACAAATCCTCTGGAAAAACCGCAAAGGGTAAGTAAAAGAGTTTTTACAACTTTACAGATGGCTGGGCTCCACTTCCAGAGATCTTCAATTAATTGATTTGAGGAAAGGCCATAGTGTTTCCATTAGCTCCCTGGATTCTAATTAGAGCCATGGTTAAGACCCTCAGGACATAGCAGGCCTCAGGTGTCTGAGCCACGGGGCAATGGAAGAAGCACAATAGATCTCAGGTGAGTCTCTTCAGCCTCCTCATAGCTCCGACCCCATAAGTACACACTGGAGTAGTCTAGGTGCAGCCAAGAAAAGGCACTGACTCTCTGATATCCAAGATCCGTAACGTGAGGTGTGGCTTCAACTCCACTAAGACATGTTCTGATCCAACAATCTCTACAACTTCATCACAACCCTGAGGGGTGAAAATGGAGCCTTCGTCATTTTATTTGTCCAGATTTATTCTACTGAGTGATACAACTGGAACCACCAACCAAGTATGTCTGACTAAAGGCTGTGCTTAGTCTTTTATTAAAGACTGAGCCATATACAAGTTAAACCTTCCTAATATCTTTTTAGAAAACAAACTGGTAACCAACAGGATCTTCTGAGTCACAGCTGGGCCATCAAGTGTGCATGCCAGGGCCACTGCCTCTGAGAGTCAAAGTCAAGTCAGATCTCTCACAAAAAAAATCCATATCCCTGGAATTTTCCTTGTGGGCCAGCTCTCCCTGTCTTCAAGCATGGCCCAGAAGGACCTGCCTTGTGATTAAGCTTGGAAGTGCTGGGCTTGAAGAGACTTGGCAACCATTTGTTTCCTTAATGCCCAGCTATAAGCAACAGAGTTTATAGTTGCAGATGAATTTTTTCCCTTATTGCAAATGGCTTTGATTTAATAATAACATTTTCCAAACCATTGGCCCATAATGAGGATTATTGCCTGTGGGTATTTAATACAGGAAAAAAGAAATGGGCTCACTTCACTGTGCAAATGGCTGCCACAAACCCTGCAGCAGGAGGGCTCATGTAACCTTTTTACAACAACACTGTCTGGGACTGTGGAAAGATGCAGGCAGTTAAAGTCTCTTTTCATTGAGTCAAAGCTCAACCAAGTCTTAATGGATAGCTTTACCGGGAACTGGCTTTCAAAAGTCAAAGTCCACTTTATTCTGGTGCCCTATGCAAGGTCTGAAAAGAGTTTGCAAGCTAACTCAGAAGAGATAGAGCCAGGGCAAGGATGGGTGGTGAAGGAGGCTAGGATGGGCAGGGAGGTGGAGGGGGCCATGATGAATTTTGAAGATGAGGAAATGATGTGCCAGATGCAGAACTAGGGCTTTCTCTGATGTGATCTCATTTAATCCTTCTGTCAGCTCTGTGTGGTAGAGATCCCTATCTGATGAGGAAACTAATGCCTTTGAGATGCAAAGGAACTTTTCTCAGTGCAAAAAGAGAAAGCAGAGCATGAATTCCAATGCAGGATTGTCTGGCGTGGAAATCTGTGGTCTTCCTGCTGTGCGGTGTGGCCTGTGTGCATCTGGCTGGCTGCTTATGGCAAGGCAGCCTCAGGCACTCATCGGAAGCTTTCTGCTGTTCTACATAAGCACCTCCGCTTTCTGAACCCTGAAGTTCTCAGCAGTCAGGGCCAGTTGCTCAGCTGTCCCGTCTCATGCTCCTACTTGGAATGGGCTTCCTAGCAGGCGTATGTTCCCTAATAGGAGATTGCTGGTGGTTTCTGTCACCTGAAGGTACTGACCAGTTAGGCGTTGTCTAATTCTGTGTGAGGAGAGGCCGCTCCCCCCTGTACTGGACAGAATAGCAGAGAGGAGTTTGGGGAGACAAGACACATTTCTAAGTTTCTAAGGGAGAGCTGCCAGCTGGTAGAACCTGTCTCCGGTAACTAGCTTTCTCTGTGGAGGAGGTAGTAGGGTGGTAGTAATTAGGAGTGGAGAGGAGGGGGGTAGGAAGCGAGAAAGAGGAAATTGAAAGCCTTGAGGCCTGGGGACACTTCCTTTTTATCTAGCCATCACCTTAGGAACTCTGCCTCAGCCTCCGACTTCCACCCCTTGTGTGTTTCCCAGTTCATATTTACCTTGTGGGCCAACAAGTGTGTCAAGCATGTTACATACATTAACTCACCTGATCCTATGTTAATCCTGGGAGGCTGCCCTTATTATTATCCCCAGTTTGCAGTTGAGGACATTGAGATAGAGGCTGAGTCACTTGCCCCAGGTCATGCAGCTGATCAGTGGCAGAGTCAGGACCCTAGACAGGTGGGCTGACTCTCAGTCAAGCTGTCCCCAGGCTCACAGCACTGCCTCATGATGGCTGGGTTTTCTGAGGCTGAGAAATCCTGCCATTTGACAATGCGTCTGCATTCCCAATATCCCCTCGGTGTTCTACCCAGACCGCGTCCGCCTCCCTCCTCTGTCAGCACCACGCACAGAATCTTTGTCTCAGATTGCTTTTGTCCCTGGATCTCAGCATTCTATAGAGTTCTAACCTATTTTGTGGCTCCTGAAGTGGTTTTGAAGTGATTCTTAAAATGTGAAAAGAGAAATTCAAAAGCCCCCAAGTGTTGTCTTAAAAAAGATTACAAAAACTTCTTCTGAGCTTGGTCACAAGAAACTGATGGTAGAGTCTGTGTAATCTGTTTACAACATGGTAGAGCTTTTATTTTAAAAAATTCTTCCCCTATGTTGTGATTCAATTTTATGAATGTTTTCAGATAGTGTCCTTTTTATTTATAGTGGTAATACTACCCTTCCAAATGCAAAGTTTTTCCATCTGTCCAGTTATCTAATACCCTCCACAGCCCTAACTGACTTTGGCACGGTCCATGCTGAGGTTTGGAACAAATATTTGTCCAGTGGCCAGAAGTGTGAGGAGCCAGAGGGAAAGTGTCATATATGTCCTGTGAGTGTTGAGGACTCATAGCCTAGTAGCCAAAGCAGTCATTAAGTCCAAGAGAGCAAAGGAAAGTGGTAGAAAAAGGTATCTAGAACAGGAGATGAAGGCAAATAAACTGCTAGATATTGGAACAGAACAGTATATGCAGAACGCAGGCAAGGAGACCCCAGAGCCATTGCCTTGCGTGGAGCATAGAACGCTCTCTCATTTGCGCAAGTCACATGGTGTGTGCATGTGTGCTTATGTGTGACTTAAGTCTAGCTTCACAAAATGTGACAAAGTCAAGCTGTTCAGAACTATGTCAGCAACTGGATAGGGAATGGTGTCTGCTGCTCACAGCTGAACCAGGAAGAGGCCCAGAAGCAGCGCGTCTTCCACAGCTATGCTGAGGAATTTTCCAGTGTATCCCTATCCAGGGTGTTTACTGCCCAGGAAGAACGGAGGCCTAACAAGTTACAGTTGCTGCAAAGTCCTTCCTAGGCAAGTTTGATCAGAAGAGCCAGGAAGTGTCCGTTTCGCTTTGGAGGAAGGTTGAATAAAACTGCCCGGGAGGCATGAGTATCTAAGGCTCACAGGAAAAAAAAAGAGAGGGAGCAGGACTTTGCAATCAGATTGGGAAGGGGTTTGGCACACAATTACTCAAATGTCCCAAAGGCCAGAGAGGTCTGGAGAAACCAGGGATACATGTCAAAATCTTACTTCTGACCTTCAAATCCCTTCCCAAATTTTATTATCTTCTATTTCTGAAACTCCTCTTTATCTATCACATAGTAGTATTACATTAAATTGTCTGTATTGCTGGCCAATGATTGCAATTTGCCCTATTTTCTCTTATTCTGCCTCAATGGCCTCTTCTTCATGCCCCTTAATCTTCTTTTAATGTAACCTACATGTCATCTGGGGCCCTTTCCCCCTAGATTTCTAGACCTCCTTGATTCCATCCCATGATGTAACAGAATCCAAAGTCCTCCCATGGGTGTCTAGTGAGTCCTGAGGGCTAGTGCCCCCATTGAAGAGCATTCATGGTAAAATAACAATAATAATAAAATAAATGAATCCTCTCTTCTTGCCAGGCCATAAAATAATTAGTTGGCTCTTAAAGGTGTGAGCAAATGTTTCAGATCTCTAACATATAGATTCGATCAAAGGAGTTTTTCCAACAGTGTTTCTCTTATTTTTCACTCAAGAGAATATCAAGTAATAAGATATTTCCCATCCTGATTTGTCAAGCCTCTGCTAGAGAGACTTCTGTCTTTGCTTCAGAAATTCAAACAGTGGAGGCTTACCTCTCCTGTATCAGGAGGAGCAGACAAAAAGGAGTTAGTTGACATCAAAGCTGAGAGTGCAATATGTGATCGATGCTTTAGACAAAATGGTCTGCTTCCAAGGTGAGCAGACCCCATTTTTAAGAGTCAAGATGCTTAACAGGAGTGACATCCAAGTATAATCCTTCCTTGCTATCTGTGTCTCTGAAATGTTGACTTCATATTTTTTAACAGAAATATTACAAAATAATCAACACAAATAATATTCTAGGACAAAGGAAAAGATTTTTTAAAATAAACTCATGGAATATCTTGTGTTTTTCTTCTTTTCCTGTTGTAAGGTACACAAGTTATTGCACTGTTCTAAACTTCAAAAACACTAGCAATGATTTATGAACTCCACCATATTTTTTCAGATTAAGAAAGGGTTTTTATATGGCTGAGATTCAAGGCTTTTGGACTTGGAGGCAAGGTGTCTTCAGACTCTTGGTTTCTCTGTCTTTGGCTCTGGTATCTGTCCATGTTATCTCTAATTCTTTCATTTTCAACCTGGGGTAAGAAATGTAGACCATCTATAAATTTCCGTAAGAAATTTTCTCACATAACAGAAAACATAATCTTCCACCACCTGCTAACTCCCTTCAACTCTTTTTCTCTATATGCATTGCTGTCTTGGAATTCTTAATTTTTTCCTCTCTATTCAGTTACTGGAGGTTTGCCTGGTTCCTGCACCAAGTTTTAGTACCCACTGCCTCAAGACCCATAGAAGTAGCAAGAGTCCTGTCCTTAATGTAACCCTTCTCCTAGAGGGCGATCAAGATTATAACTGACAACATTATTGTATTGCAGTACGTTTGCTCCTGCATCTTTCAACTTCTTGCTCTTTCATTTCTGCTTTAAATGCAAGTCCTTTTATTGATCTTCAAGACCTAGAACCTGCCGGGATGGAGAATTGCACATCATCTTGGGTCTTTGAAAAGTCATAGCGAGGGTGCCATTACCTGGAGTAGGAATCTGCCAGAAGGATTTGGTTGCTGCAGAAGTTGCTCTGGCTTAGGCTCAGGGTCTTGATATAATTACATGAATACTTGCTATGCCAGCAAGGTATAGGAACTGTGTCATTTTTGTCATGCTGTTACTGCATCCTGGGTAGACCAAAAAGCCTCTCAGTTGTCTTTGGAACTAAACTTTTCTTAATTGAGGGGGAAAAGATTTCTCAATGCTTATCTGACACAGCTGGATGTAAGAGGGTGCTAATGAACCAGCAACTGCCTCAAATACATTTAATAAAGTGACTTCCAAGAAGCCATGTGCAACTGAGATAAGACTATGAAAGAAGTCCAGAAGCTGGAAGGAGGTTAGAGAGACAACAAAAAAGGGTCAATGTGTAGGTCTTAGGGGGAGTAATGAAGTCAGGCCTTGAAGGGCAGGTGTCTTTCAAAAAATTCCACCTGGGGCTTGCTTTATCTTTTCTATCTTACTCAATTATGCAAGCAGTAGAGAGTAGCTGCGTACTATGAACCAGGATAATTCATTTATTACAAACCAACATATATTGAGCTATTCTATGGACAAGTCCTACGTTGGACACTGTTACTTGTGCAAGGATGAATAAGCCCACCCCTAACCTGTAGGAGCTTCCAGTCAAGCAGATAGACAGATAACCAACTAACTATAGTACAAGACATATTGAAGTAGATAGGAAAATAGATACAGAGCAGGGAATAACCAAATAATTCATTATTACCAAGAAAATCAGGGAAACTTAAAAGTGATTTTTTTTTTTTTCAATTCAACTTTAAGGAGTAAACACATTTCCAAATGCTCAGAGGGGTGAGGAGGTAATTCAAGAGAGAACTGTAAAAGTACGAAAGAAAATAGCTTTTGGGGGAGGGCTAAGGCATTAAATATACAGAAACCACAGATCGTGCAGAAGAACCTTAGGAGATAAATTTGAAAAGATACTTTGGAACTTGATGAAGGTCTAAGGACTTTAGTCTTTTTCCTTTGAGCAATGGAAGAGCCATCCAAGGTGTTAAGGCTGAACATGATAAGAACTGTATTACAAGAAATCACACTGGCAGCAGCATGGATGGAATGGGATTGTATCAGAGGCAGAGAGGCTAGTATGGTGTAGAGGCTCTCATTCTGCAACTAAAAATAAATCCTTAAGAATTAATGAGGATCTGAGCTGAAATTGTGGTTGTGGGGATGAAGAGTAAGGGAGCGATTGAAAGTATATTTTTGGAATACATTGGCAGGGCTCAGGAGTGTGGTAGAACAAAGAAGATAAAAGAGAATTCTTGCACTCTCTGGAAAAGCTTTCAGCACAATGATAATGGAGATTAGCTTTCCCTATACTGGATGACCCTCAGTAATAACTAAGGTGTTTGAATGTTCTGTCCTTAACACCTGAGCTTGATAAATATTAGGCCCACTTTCAGTTCTTAGATCTGTGTGTAACCCAGCAATGCCTCTCATCCCTAGTGTTCACCCAAGTTTATAGTCTTTGCCAGAGAAAAGAGAGCATCACTAGAGAAACAGGCCACCAATCTTTCCTCCTGACACTTGGATACTTCACAATGTGAGTTAAATGATTACTTACATGCAGTGATTTTATGTGGTACAAAATTAATTTTACATAGCTAATATAAAAATGGGTGGTGGGCATACAGAGTAGGGAAAGCAGAGATGGGAAGGCAGAGGGGAACATGCTCTCTTGCTTAATGGATCGTTCTGGTAGGCAGAGGAAGTATCCAATTTGGACCATCAGCCAAGCCTAAAATATCCTCCTGCCCAGCACCTGGCCTCTTTGGCTCTTTTCAACTGTTTTAGGAAATTTTGGAAACATAATTTGGCTGGTATGTTTGTTGTAGAGCTCTGCCTGGGGTCAGGTCCCAGCCATCATCACCGGCTGAAACAGAATGTGAAAGGATAATACCCACAGTGAACAATAGCAGCAGGGACTTTCATGACAGGTTTTAGCTGTTTTTTTTCTTTGAGAATAAGTAAAAGCAAGAAATAATAACTTTATGGACTCAACCCATACAGCACATAATCAGCTAGAGAAAGGCCATCCTTGGAAATGCATAGATGTTATTTAAATTTTATATTTAATTTAGAGGGATCTCAAGGAAAACTAAGGTATGTCAGGATGGAGAACTGCACACCATCTTGGGTCTTTGATTGAAAAGTCATAGCAAGGGTGAGATGACCTGGAGTAGGAATCTGCTAAGGAAGACATTCTATCAAAGGATCAGTTTGCCTGAAAAATCTCCTTGTTGAGTAAAATTCTTCTTATTCCCTACTTTCTATGTCCTTCTCTAGGCATCACATCTCTAGATGAGTGCCATTTTTCAAATTCAGTGTGCGTAAGTGTCATCTGCAGAACTCAATAGAAACCTCAAAGATTCTGACTTGGTTGATGTAGAGTTGGGTCCAGAAGCTTGAATTTTTAACAAGCACATTAAGTGAATCTGCACCCTCTTTGCAGTTCCTTGGCCTCTATTTGGAAGCTCATGGTGGTTACACTACAAATTCCTCTTTTCTGGCATCTGACTTTCCCTGAGATAGAGGACAGGGAGTCGGAATAGGAAGGCACGGCCTGCCATGAGTACATTTCAAGCTCCTTACGTCTCATATTCATTTGCCACAAGGAATGAGAAAAGAGAAAGCAACTAAAGACTGCATGTTTCAAACATGGGTGATCATCATTTCTCCTGGGGTAACAGGCTCCCCTTGGAGAAAGAAATTACAAATTACTAACAGTTCATATGGCAGAAAATTGCAAAATCCAAGCAAAATAAATATGTTCTTCCATTTCTAGGGTTTTAAATTGGCTATAAGATAGGAGGGTACAGTATTAATAGGCAGCTATCAAATACAACAGTGATGTTAAATTACATAATCAATTTACTGTTCTGGGTCAGCTGACAAATCTGTTCTCTCACTGCCACTAATTTAGAGCTTTCAATATCCCGTTCACAAGTCTTTTTTAAAACTTTTGGGAAATATTTTGGTATATCAAATTCTTCCATAAACATCTGTAACAGCTGTGTCAGGGATCCCAGACTAGCTGACCTTTCTCCTTTTGCAGTCTGGGGGTGGAAATGAGAACATAATCGCCCATGATGAGCTGGCTGAGCAAAGTTGGGCCAAGCCATCAAATGCAGCTGTTGACTTCCCACAGGATTGATCTCTCTTGCCTTACAGTTCGCTTCAGGAAGAAGGTGTGCAGAATATATGGCCATGTGTCCTGTGTGAGTGTGCCTATGTGTGTGAATACAAGCACACATGTTCATATCCATATGCGTCCAGGGTGAGGGGGGTGGCGGGTACAGAAATTTTAAGTACACATTATTTAACTTCGGAGCTAAAGTTTTTTATTGGAAAGCCTTCTGGCTCTTTTGCTCTAGACAGTGGTGAAAATGTAAAGTTTCTTCTCAAGTAGCTCTAGCAAATAAGCTTTATCTCATGTGCCAAATGATTGGTAGGTGGTTCTCTGAAGCCCTGTGTTGAGAAGGATTCTGAGAAGGAATCAGGCTTAGCCAAAAGGATTGATAGTTGGTACATCCTATTACTCCAGAGTGGAACATGGAGGTGTACATTGCAACCTTGGGGAAGGTTGTACCTATGTTCTTCAAGCAAATGCCATCATTTAAAGAGTAGGACTGGATAAGCATAAGTCTTTAGGACATAGTGTTCATTCTGGTGTCCATGCTGAAAATAGCTAAATGTTACTCAGTACATCCATTATTCAACTATTTATTTAGTGTATACTAACTGCCAGGCACTGTGCTATCCCCTGGAACTACAGTGGAAAACAGGAGAGCCAAAACTGAGAGCTGAGCCACAACCAAAAGCTGAGTAAGCCAACAACTGGTGAGGTCACATCAGGTCTCTGATGGGTTTAATGTAGTAAAATCCACCCCCTGAATAAGCATATAGACAGAAAAATCATTAATAGCTTGTTAAATACATCTTTGTTTAATGAAAGTCTGCATGTATGTTTGTTAATATACACAAATGAATGAATTAAAATACCTGCAGTGGAATCAAAAGTGGGCATGGCTGTGATATCCTCAGATATCCTGTCCGGTTTGGGCTCAGGTCCAATAACGTGAACTAAAAAGATCTTAACCATTGCAATTCATCATTCTGAAAGGCTTAAGGGCAGAAAAATCCATTTGCTGCTTTGATCATATTTTCAATTCCAAAAGTTTCCCAAGTGAAACAAGGCATAGTTGGCTCAACAAGGAGAATGGTATAATGATATTGCAGTTAGCAGCAAGGTTTAGGAGGAAAAAAAAAAAATCAAAAGTTTTTGTAAGGGTAAAGACTTCTGAGGGAAAATTCACTCCTGCAATATGCTTGTTTGTTCAGTACCTAATTCTTCACAGTCCTGTTGGCAGGGCATCAAAGGAGTGGCCCCATGGTCTTCTCAGACATTCTAATGGTGCAGGCAATGTTGATTACTTACATACATAGGTGTTCTATTTGAAAGATAGGGAAAATGTGAAAACCAAGACCACTTCTTTCTGCTCTTCACCATAAATTGGTATATGCACAGAGAGCAGTCATTAATTGGCTGAATCTGACAGATTTAATAATTTAATTCTGCCGCAGAAACAATTATTCAACTTTTTCTGATTTGTTTTTTCTTTTAGTTTCCTCCTGCTTTACATTATCTATGCTTCAGCTCTTCTCTGCTAATGCATATTTAAAAGACTATTTTATTTTGGAGGCTTAAGTGCCTAACAATGGTCTTCCAGTCACATACTTAGTTGCCATAGAAATAGCTTCTGTGTGTTGACTATCTCCATACATCAGGTACTGTGGTAGGCAGGTTAGAAGAAAAGTTGTTTGCAATTTCATCAGAAACTTTTTGCATAATTTAATTCACAGTGTTCTCTGGGAGGAGAATTTTATTCCCAATAAAATGCTTAAGGAATTTGCTCATGTACTTTAAGGGTAATCAGTTGTCTACCCAGTTGACTGTCAGCTGCCCATCAGTTAAGACTCTAGTGATTTTTTTTTTGAAAGATGTTATTTTTCAGAAGAGTTTTAGGTTCACAGCAAAACTGAGGGAAAGATACAGAGATTTTCCATATACTCCCTGACCCTACACATGCACCACCTCCCCCATTATCAATATCTCTGACCAGAGTGTATATTTGTCATAATTGGTAAAGCTACACTGACACATTATTACCCAAAGTCCATGTTTACATTAGTGTTCTCTCCTGGTGCTGTACATTCTGTGGGTTGGACAAATGCATAATGACACGTATTTACCTTTGTAGTATCATACAGAATTGTTTCAATGCCCTAAAAATCTTCTGTACCTGCCAAGCCATCTTTCCCTCTCCCCTAGCCCAACCATTACTTTCTAACTGTCTTCATATTTTTGTCTTTTCCAGAATTTCATATAGTTGGAATCACACAGTATGTAGCCTTTTTAGATTGGCGTCTTTAACTTAGTAATATGCGTTTATAGGTTCTCTATGTCTTTTCATGGCTTGATACCTCATTTCTTTTTAGCACTAAATAATATTCTATTATCTGGATGTACCACAGTCTGTCTATTCCCCTACTGGGAGACATCTTAGTTTCTTCCATGTTTTGGCAATTATGATTAAAGCTGCTGTAAAAATATGTGTACAGGTTTTCATGTAGACATATGTTTTCAACTCCTTGGAGTAAATACCAGGAAATGTGATTACTTGATCACATGGTAAGGGTATATTTAGTTTTGTAAGAAACCACTAAACTGTCCTCCAAAGTGGCAGTATCATTTTGGATTCCTAGCAGCAATGAATGAGAGTTCCTGTTGTTCTACATGCTCACCATCATTTGGTGTTGTCAGTGTTCTGCATTTTGGTCATTCTAATAGGTGTGTAGCAGCATCTCATTGTTTTTATTTGCCCTGGTGACATAATGAAAAGCATCTTTTCATATACTTATTTGCCATCTTTTATCTTCTTTGGTGAGCTATATGTTAAGGTCTTTGGCTAATTTTTATTATCAGTTTTTTGTTCTGTTTTACCATTGATTTTTGAAGGTTCTTGGTATATTTTGGTTAATGGTCTTTTATAGAATGTTTTTTGAAAATATTTTCCCCTAGTCTGTGCCTTTAAAAAGAAATGATCTTGACAATGTCTTTCACAGAGTAGAAAATTTTAATTTTAATAAAATCCAGTGTATCAATTCTTTCATAGTCCATGCCTTTGGAGCCATATCTAAAAAGTCATTGCCAAACCTAAGGTCATCTAGATTTTCTCCTAGATTTTCTTCTTGGAATTTTACAGTTTTTTATTATTTATATTCTGGCTTATGATGTATTTCTAGTTAATTTTTGTGAGGGGTGTAAGATCTGTATCTAAATGGATTTTTTTTTTTTTTTGGATGATGTTTTTGTTTGCATGTAAATGCCCGGTTGTTCCAGCACCATTTGGTGAAGAGACTTCATTTTCTTCACTGTATTACCTTTATTCCTTTGACCAAGATCAGTCGACTACATTTATACAGGTCTATATCTGAACTCTCTATTCTGTTGCATCAGTCTGTCTATGTTTATACCAATACCACACTCTCTTGATTATTGTGGCTTTATAGTAAGCTTTGAAGTCTAGTTGTGTCAGTTTCCAACTTTGTTCTTCTGGTTTAGTGTTGTATTGGCTATTCTTGAACTTTTGCTTCTACAAATAAACTTTGGAATCAGTTTGTCAATATTCACAAAATAACTTTCCGGGATTTTAATTGGGATTGCATTGAGTGTGCAGATCAAGTTGGGAAGAACCAACATCTTAAAAATATTGAGTCTTCTGGCCGGGCGAGGTGGCTCATGCCTGTAATCCTCACACTTTGGGAGGCCGAGGTGGGTGGATCACAAGGTCAAGAGATTGAGACCATCCTGGCCAACATGATGAAACCTTGTCTCTACTAAAAATACAAAAATTAGCTGGGCATGGTGGTGTGCACCTGTAGTCCCAGCTACTAGGGAAGCTGAGGCAGGAGAATTGCTTGAACCTAGGAGGCAGAGGTTGCAGTGAGCTGAGATCGTGCCACTGCACTCCAGCCGGGCGACAGAGCAAGACTCCATCTCAAAAAACAAACAAAACAACAACAAAAAATTGAGTCTTCTTATCCGTGAACATGGGATATATCTCCATTTATTTTTAAATTTCTTTCATCAGTTTTGTAGTTTTCTTCATATAGATCTTGTATGTATTATATTAGACTTATATGAAAGGATTTCAAATTTTTGGTTGCTAATGTAAATAGTATAGTGCTTTAAATTTCAAATTCCTCTTGTTCATTGCTGGTATATTGGAAAACAATTGACTTTTGTGTATTAACCTTGAATATTTTGCAAGATTGTTTTAATTGCTTATTAGTTCTAGGAGTTTTCTTGTTAATTTTTTTAGATTTTCTACATATACAGTTATGTCATCTGTAAATAAATACAGTCTTAATATTTTTCTTCCCAATTGGTATGCCATTTATTTCATTTATTATTGCATTAGCTTAGATTACCAGTGCTATGTAGAAAAGCAGTGAGAGGAGATATTCTTGCCTTTTCCCTGATCTTATTGGGAAAGTTTCAAGTTTTTCACTATTTAGTATGATGTTAGCTGTGGGTTTTTGGTAGATATTCTTTATCAAGTTGAGGAAGTTGCCCTTTATTCCTATTTACTGAGAGTTTTACTATGAAGAGGTGTTTGATTTTGTTAAATGCTTTTTCTATATCTATTGATACAATCCTGTGATACTTCCTCTTTAACCTGTTGGTATAAGTTACATTAATTTATTTTCAGATGCTGAGCCAGCTTTGCATACTGGGATAAATTCCACTTGGCTGTGATATATAATTCTCCTTATACATCATTTGATTTGATTTGCTAATATTTCGTTGAGGGTGTTAGCACCTGTCACATAAGAGACATTGGTCTATAGTTTTCTTTCCTTGTGATGGCATTGTCTGCCATTACAAGAATTTCTTTTTAAAGGTGCAGACTAGGGGAAAATATTTTCAAAAAACTTATTCTATAAAATACTATTAACCAAAATATACAAAGAACCTTCAAAACCCACTTTTGGTACTTTCTGTTTTGGAAGGTTATTGATTATTGATTCAATTTTTAAAATAGATACAGGCCTATTTCTTCCTGTGTGAATTTTGACAGATTGTGTCTTTAAAGAAATCAGTCTATTTCATGTAGTTTCAAATGTGTGGGTGGAGTTATTCATAATATACTTTTAATATCCTTTTAATATTTATGGGGTCTCTAGTGAAGTCCCCTCTTTAATTTCTGATATTAGTATTTTGTGTCTTCTCTCATTTTTTCTTTAGCCTGGCTACAGGCTTATCAGTATTATTAATCTTTTCAAAGAAGCAGCTTTTGCTTTCATTCAATTTTCCTATTGACTTCCTGTCTTCAATTTCATTGATTTCTGCTCTAATTTTTATTTCTCTTCTTCTACTTGCTTTAGGTTTAATTTGCTTTTCTTTTCTTAGTTTTCTAACATGGAAACTTAGATGATTGATTTTAGATCTTTTTTCTTTTATGATATATGCATTCAATGCTGTAAATTTCTACGCACTGATTTTGCTGCTTTCCATACAGTTTGACAAGTTTTTTTAATATCATTTAGTCCAAAATATTTTTTAATTTTTCTTGAGGTTTTGTATTTTACCCATGTGTAATTTAGAAGTGTGTTGTTTAATCTCTAAGCGCTTTGAGATTTTCCAGCTCTTTCTGTTATTGATTTCTAGTTTAATCTTGTTGTAGTTTAAGAGTAGATGCTTTATAATTTCTAATCTTTCAAATGTGTTAAGGTGTGTTTATGGCCCAAAATGTGCTCTACCTTGGTGAATGTTTTGTATGAACTTGAGAAGAATGTGTATTTTGCTGTTGTTGGATAAAATAGTGTATAGATGTTCATTATGTCCAGTTGGTTGATGTTGTTAAGTTCAACTATATTCTTACTGATTTTCTGCCTGCTGGATTTGTCCATTCCTGATAAAAGGGTGCTGAAGTCTCTAACTATATAGTGGTTTCACCTATTTTTCTTTGCAGCTATATCAATTTTGCCTCACATATTTTGGCACGCTGTTGTTAAAGCCTAATGACTGTTGACAAAATATTTTTGTCTTTTTATGTCTTGCTTAACAGTGATTGTATAACATGTTGCTACTAATAAGACAACATTCAAATTGTTCTAAGAGGAACCTTTTTCTCCTTGTGTGCAAAAATGTAGTAGAAATGTGCTCTTAATTGACTGAATACTTTAGCTAGATTTTATATACATTGTCTCTTGTCTTCTTAATGTCTTATTCATTATTTTATCTCATTCGCTTATGGGAAAAGTAAGGTCTGGGAAGTTTGCTCAGAAAAACACAGCTAATAAGTAGATGAACTTGGTTGAATTCAAAACCCTATTTATGTGATTCTAAAATAAAATTCAGCTCCATCTCTCTTGGTGGGTTGATGGGTTGTGTATTAGTCTGGTCTGACGCTGATGATAAAGACATACCTAAGCCTAGGCAATTTAGAAAATAAAGAGGTTTATTGGACTTACAGTTCCATGTGGCTTTGGAGGCCTCACAATCATGGCAGAAGGTGAAAGGCATGTCTTATGTGGCAGCAGACAAGAGAGTTCGTGCAGGGAAATTCCCTTATTTAAAACCATAAATCTCATTAGACTAATCCACTATCAAGAGACTGCACAGGAAAGATTTGCCCCCACGATTCAATTACCTCCCATTGGGTCCCTCCCATAACACATGAGACTTCAAGATGAGATTTGGGTGGAGACACAGACAAACCATATCATTCGGCCCCTGACCCCTCCCAAATCTCATGTTCTCATATTTCAAAATGAATCATGCCTTCCCAACAAAGTCTTAACTCATTTCAGCATTAATTCAAAAGTCCACAGTCCAAAGTCTCATCTGAGAAAACAAGTTCTTTCCACCTATGAGCCTGTAAAATCAAAAGCAAGTTAGTTATTTCCTAGATACAATGGGAGTACAGGCATTGGGTAAATACAGCCCTTCCAAATGGGAGGAATTGGCTGAAATAATGGGGATACAGACCCCATGCAAGTCTGAAATCCAGCGGGGCAGTCAAATCTTAAAGCTCTAAAATGAACTCCTTTGACTCCATGTCTCACATTCAGGTAACACTGATGCAAGAGGTGGGTTTTCATGGTCTTGGGCAGCTCCACCCCTGAGGCTTTGCAGGGTACAGCCTCCCTCTGAGCTGCTTTCACAGGCTGGTATTGAGTCTGTAGCTTTTCCAGGCACACAGTGCAAGCTATTGGTGGATCTACCATTCTGGTGTCTGGAGGATGGTGGCCCTCTTCTCATGGCTCCACTAGATGGTGCCCCAGTAGGGACACTGTGTGAGTGCTCCAACCCCACATTTCCCTTCCACACCGCCCTGCCAGAGGTTCTCCATAAGGACCCTGCCCCTATAGCAAACTTCTGCCTGGGCTTTCAGGTGTTTCCGTACATCCTCTGAAATCTAGGGAAAGGTTTTCAAACTCCAATTCTTGACTGCTGTGCACTCATAGGCTCAATGCCACATGGAAGATGCCAAGGCTTGGGGCTTCCACCCTCTAAAGCAAAAGCCTGAGCTCTACATTGGTCCCTTTCAGTCTGACTGGAGCAGCTATGATGCAGGGCACCAAGTCCTTAGGCTGTGCACAGCATGGGGATCCTGGGCCTGACCCGGAAAACCATTTTTTCCTCCTAGACCTCTGGGCCCTGTGATGAGAGGGGCTGCCATGAAGACTTCTGAGATGCCCTGGAGACATTTTCCCCATTGTCTTGGCGATTAACTTTCAGCTCCTTGTTACTTATGCAAATTTCTGCAGCCAGCTTGAATTTCTTCTCAGAAAATGGGATTTTCTTTTCTAATGCATTGTCAGGCTGCAGTTTCCAAACTTTTATGCTCTGCTTCCCTTATAAAATTGAATGTCTTTGACAGCACCCAAGTCACGTCCTGAATGCTTTGCTGCTTAGAAATTTCTTTGGCCAGATACCCTAAATCATCTCTCTCAAGTTCAAAGTTCCACAAATCTCTAGGGTAGAGGCAAAATGCCGCCAGTCTCTTTGCTAAAACATAACAAGAGTCACCTTTGCTCCAGTTCCCAACAAGTTCTTCATCTCCATCTGAGACCACCTAAGCCTGGACCTTATTGTTCATATTACTATCAGCACTTTTGTCAAAGTCATTCAACAAGTCTCTAGGAATTTTCAAACTTTCCCACATTTTTCTGTTTTTTTCTGAGCCCTCCAAACTGTTTCAACTTCTGCCTGTTATCCAGTTCCAAAGTCACTTACACATTTTCGGGTATCTTTTCAGCAGTACCCCACTCCCAGTACCAATTTAATGTATTAGTCTGTTCTCATGCTGCTGATAAAGACATACCTGAGACTGGACAATTTACAAAACAAAGAGGTTTATTGGACTTACAGTTCCACATGGCTGGGGAGGCCTCACTATCATGGCAGAAGGTGAAAAGCACATCTCACATGTCAGCAGACGAGAGAAGAGAGCTTGTGCAGGGAAACTTCACCTTTTAAAACAATGAGATCTCATGAGGCTTATTCACTAACACAAGAACAGCATTGGAAAGACTTATTCAATTACCTCCTACCAGGTCCCTCCCACAACCCGTGAGAATTCAAGATGAGATTTGGGTGGGGACACAGCCAAACCGTAACAGGTTGTTTATTCTAATTTCCTTGGGCTTTTTGTGCTTTTCAGATGTGCAAAGGCCTGCTTCAGGTTCTATAGGCAGTAGGCCTAAATGGTACCATCCATTTCACATGGCAACATGCATCAGTATTTGTGATGTCTGTGTTCTGGGAGACCACACACAGATGCTTACCCTAAAACATAGTCTCTTCCTCTCTTTGTATGAGGAACACTTATAGCTACAGTCTATTGAGTAAGGTACTCTATCTAGATTATGTCCTTGAACCCTATTATAGAAGATAGTAATGTCTACTATATTGTAAAATAGATATTATTTCCCCTTTTATACAGTGGAGGAAATTGAATTTCAGAGAATTAGATTAATGTGCCCATGCATACAAAGCTGCTAAAAGCTGAGCCATATGCTTTTCTTCAGTGTATGAGTGAAGAAAAGAAATTCTAGTGTTTTTCCCTTTGTTCCCATTTAACAGCACCTTTACCATTCTGCCTTCTGAATTTACCACAATGATGCCATTTCTTCAACAGGTGAAAGCCTTCTTTGTTTTTGTTTTGTATTGTTGTAATTGTTTTGGATTCATTCAGGTTTGTTGCATGGGTATATTATGCAGTCTTGGTGTTTGGGCTTCTGTGGAACCCATCACCCAGATAGAAAACATAGTACCCAACACGTAGTTTTTCAACCCCTTCTCCTCTTCTACCCCACCGCCTTCTAGAGTCCCCAGTATCTATGATTTCCATCTTTATGTCCATGTGTACCTGGATTAATTCATGTTTATAATTTTCCAAGAGAAAATATGGCTATCCTTTGAACCACACCTCTTTCATTCCATCTATTTTCTATCTCTTGGAATACAGTATAACCATTTCTGAAAAGTTCTCCCTCACTTTCTAGGAGAAAGGAGACATATTTCAAGAGTTTCTATACCTGTGAGAGGAATAACAGGGATTCTTAATCAGGTGGCTGCAAAGCTCTGTACAAGATTATTTTTGGTCCATCAAGTTGTCTCTCATGGCTTCTTATGAACATAGTACAGGTGATAGGGTTTGGGGGTGGATTCCTGATGGAAAGGGGAACCACCAGCTCAAGGCTGAAAAATGGACAGGCAACCTGATGGGAAGGCTGACTGATCAAACAGTTCCACTGAGCCATGTTAGCCCCATGCTGGGGACTCTCCTAGGTATGATGCATACTCTGTGCTGTACTTCTGCCTGAATTTGAATGACAGCATTGGGAAAGCTTCCAAATCTGTTTCCTCACCAATAAAATGAGGGTCATAATAGCACTTCCCTTACAGGATTGTTAGAAGACATAAATGAGATAAAGCCTCTAAAGCCCTTAACCCAGTGTCAAACACAAAATAAATGCTCAGCAGCAAACAGAGTGATCCTATGCCCTGTGTATGTCCAGCACTATTGTGGTTTATGCCTACTGTGGCATACTTTTTCACTGTCAGAGCATCATGGCTTAGATAATAAATTATATGGTCATCCAACTGTCAAATGCTATTTATTATGACAGTAAAATATCATCCGTTTTCAATATAAGAAACCCAGAGATTGGTGAAAGGAGGAAGCTAGAACAACTGTGGTTAGCTGGATGCTGGCCAGGTCAGAGAAAGTTTCTGTGAAAAGTCATTTCGAGCAGCACAGATGGTCAGTAAATATTCTGAGTTCTAAAGTGTTCTCTCTCTTCCTTGCTTCTGAAGTGAATCTGAAGGACTCCAATCAGTGGACATATACAGCGACAGAGGCTAAAGGTAGAAGAGGAAAAGAATAATACATGTCTACCTGCTCTCTTGCTTCCTGGCCAACAGAGAATGAAGTCTGATTAAGAGGAAAGCTAGGGGAGTTCCCTCAGCTTCCTAAATGATTCTCACTCCCTGTCTGCCCCTGTTATTTCGCTCACTTTCTTATTAAATCTCATGTCCACAGGAAATAATAGTAAATTTTATAATCCTGGTTCTTATTTTGTTATATAACCAGTTAACCTATTGACTTTTTGACTTTTAATTCATTCTAACCTTATTCACTCTTGTTTTTAATCTGTCTGCCTAGGATAAAACTGATCATTTTCCATGAAGTGTAACTATTTTTAAGAATTAGACCACCTTGTTCTTCAAATATTTGGAGGACCTCTTACTAAGACCCTACCAAATGGAATTCTCTGCTCCTGAGGATTCAGCTGTACTGCTGAATAATCCATTGGGCCATGACATCATTATACTCTATTCTAGGAGCTGATTCCAAAGCGAAGCTGTGGTGCTGCCCCTCTCATAACCCCTATGCCCTCAGCACTGCTGCCCCTGCCCACACTGCCCTTCCCTGCATAGGAATGGGATTCAAGATGTATCCTCACACTTCCTTGGCAGTAACCTAAATCCAGCATAGGATACTTAATTGAGAAAGCCGGTCAACCCTTGTCCCAGAACTGATCAAGTGGTGCCATTCTGCTCAAAAAATGGAGGGGATGCCAGGCCACAAGAGGCAGAGGCTCATAAAGTCTTTTTTTTTCAGCCTGCACAGTGGTTCAGAATTCAGACCACATGAGCTCAAAGCTTGACTCTACTACTTGCTATTTGTAAGACATTGGGAAAGGTGTTTAAATTCTCTATGCCTTCACTTTCTCATCTATAAATTGATGATAATAATCACATTTACTTTTTTGAAAGGATTATAGGTGACGATGTATGTACTCAGCACAGCACATAATGTTCAAAATATTATTACTATCACTGTCATGATTAAGTTGGAGTTAGACTTCTTTGGAGTATGCTCAACATAGCTTTAATGGTTTTATTACATGACTAATGTTATATTTATATGTATATATGTAAATGTGAATATAGATACCACGAATATATGTATTAGGCATTTAGCTAGGTCCTATTCTGATCCAGATTTTGAGCAAGTCATTGAATTTTGTTTTTTCTTTCCCTGTCTATGCTTATTAATATAAATGTACAACCCTTAGAACAACTCTATGATACAGAAATTATTCTTTTTTTTTTTTAAGTGGAGGAAGGACGTTCAGGGGAGTTAAGCAACTTGTCCAAGGTTACATACCAATACATAGCAAGATTTCAACTGAGGTAGTCTTTCTCCAGACATTGTACTGTTAATAAGACCATCAGATTCTTCAGAAGAGGTTTCAACTATATACTAATATGGATGAAACAACAGTAATTTCTTATATCCTTACAAGCAGCTTTCCTTTTTTTACTTTTTTCTTTCTTAAGTTTAAAATACTTTGATTATGAATGTCAGGACTGACATTGTTGGGTTGATTTTAGACATCTGAAAGGTAAGAGAGCAAGAGTCAATGACTTGCTGAGGTCCTGGAATATGGGCCTTCCCTACTATCATAGACCACAGAGATGGACTCTTATTTAGAGCTCAGTACTTGTTTGTGGAATACATGAATGAATTATAACTTTTTTGCATCATTTTCATCTTTTGATCTTCACAGCAGATTTTACCATATCCATTTGAGAAGTGAGGAAATTGAGTCTTAAAGAAGGCCAGGGTCTTGCTCAGTCATGAAACTAATTAATAAAAGAAACAGAATTAGACTCCAATCCCACTTACTTCCAATCCTGCACTGACACCCTCTTATCTTCTTGGTCCTGCTACGTACAAACCAGAGCGCAGACAAACCTGGGAAGGAAATCGTTCTGAGGACTGCAATTCCAGCCAGATTGCTCCTCTTTGGAGTCTGCTTCCCTCCTCCTTTATATTATTTTTTTTCTTCTCTGGATGACTGTCCACACCCCATAGCAGGCAAGCCGATGCTCCACAATAATGTCAGCTGAGGTCTGGTGCCTCCATTATGTTTGGTTAGGCAAGTTTCTTGTTCTGTGACAATCTGCAGAGAACACACATAATAAATCAGAAGTCTATGGAAAGTTTAGGAATGAAAGAAATCTCTTGCAGACCTGAGGAGCTGAGAGCTCATTTTTGAGACCCTGCAGGAAATAAAACAAAACAAAACTGTGGCCTTAAAAAACACATTTCCTTTGCTTTTTGAGGAACTTGTCTGTACCATTTGTTTGCCACTTAATATATTCTCCTTTTTACTGGCTGAGTTCCAAAAGGGTGGACCTCCATTCATGCCCCAAGCTGAGGAAATAGAAAAAAAACAAGAAGCTGGGATACAAGGAAGCTAACTAAGCTGGACAGTCAGTGTAGGATAACAACTGTGTGAATTTCAGCATCATGTGCCTAGGTTCAAATTCCTGATTTCTCCATTAGCCAGTATATGGGAAGCTTCACTGTAGAAGATGATAAGTTTGGTTTGACATATCTTATTACCAGCTGGTAAAATCTTAGGTCTTGAGGTCCTGTGGCGGTTGAAAAGGCAGGATGGGTACATGGTATCACAAAACTAATATTCATGCTGTACTTATCTTATTCCAAGCACTTGCTCAGTACCTATGAAGTATTAGATTACAGTACTTTATTCTTTCCATTTACCAGATTCTTAGGAGTCCTCCAAAGGGCCCAAGATTCCTAGACTCAGGGTTCTTCTTTACTCATTGCCATGACACTTATTTTGCAATAATCTTGTCCTAACTGCCTAAGTTGAATATCCTGGACTTAAGGTATAGCAACAAAAGGAAAGTTGATTTCTGATGGAACACAAGAACAATTGAGAAAGGAGAAATCTTTTCTCCTAAGGGAAACCATGAATGAAACCGAAAGAAACTTCGCCTTTGCTAATTATAATCTTGATATGCCCAGGCTTTACTAGCATGTGATGATAGATGTTATCACATAAATATTACACCTGAATTTTGCTACCTTGAAGCCTGAACATAATGATCACTTACAAAATGCCCCAGGATATTTAAGTCCTCACAGAGTCTCTACACCTGCCACAGAAGAGTCTATGTGGACAAAATTGTGCTCAGCCAGCACTGAGTTTGTCTTTGGCAGGTTTAGGTGGCATCCCTGAGTATAGATTCTCGCTAATTACTCTAGTCACTGGCCCTAATTTTTCACAGTGCAGAGGCAGTCGGGGGTTATTCAAAAAGAGGGAGGTTGCAATCTCTAGGTTGTGCTCGGTCATGCAGAGTTGCTTAGTATTTTAGAGTTTACTGAAATCATTCTTCTAAATTACACACACTTAGCCAATTTTTTGCCTGAGCACACAAACACCATCCAGGTGATGGTACTGGGCTGAATTCAAGTTCTGTATTACCTGGGACACTACTGGCCTCAAGCCACTGCTAGATCATTGAGTCTGCTTCAATATATCACAGGTTTTTTCTTCATTATGGCTTTTGGGGGGCTTTTAGAAGACTCTGGCATAAATTGGCTTCTAGTACATCCTCTCATTCCAGTCGATTTTCAATGCACAGATGGGATCTGAGAGGGAAACAGTTTTGA